>NC_133771.1:114516995-114591435 GCF_003597395.2 Chelonoidis abingdonii
TCTTATCAGAGTAGTAAGTTTTAGAAAGGAATAAATAGGTTTATGTTTATTTTCGTTTGTGACTTGTTTTGGTGCCATTAAGGGAATTATCAAATTGGATATTCTTGTGTGTATTAAGATTTCTGCCCAGGGGAACATCCTGTGTTTTCAATCTATTGTCTGTGAGATACGCTGGTGTGCTGTCTCCCAGAGAGTTTATATTTTTTCTTTCTTTTCTTTAATTAAAAGCCTTCTTTTTAAGAACCTGATTGATTTTTCCTTGTTTTAAGATCCAAGGGGATTGGATCTGGACTCACCAGGAACTGGGGGGGGAAAGAAGGTGGGATGGTTAAATTCTTCTTGTGTTAAGATCCAAGGGGTTGGATCGGTGTTCACCAGGGACTTGGTGAGGAAGTCTCTCAAGACTATCCAAAAAAGGGAGTTAATTTGAGAGTGGTGGCAGTGAGACCAGATCTAAGCTGGTAATTAAGCTTAGGTCCCCATATCTGTACCCTAAAGTTCAGAGTGGGTAAGGAACCTTGACAAAAGCACTTACGCGGATATTCTGCCATCGGGTGGTTACAATATGTAAAGCATCTCCAGGCATTATAATGCAGTTAATATCTATTAGAATCACTGGAAATTGTTATTCAAACCTATTTGTCTGAGCTTTCTATAGCACTGTCTTTTCCTCTAAGTTTGTGAATGTTAAACAGTTTGTTTTCTCATTTATAGTGCGTGTATTCAACACAGAAAATTAATAGTGGAGATCAGCAGTGACTAGTATTGATGTAACTGGGAATTTTGCTTTTGAAAAATCCCACCGCAGGGACCCAATTCTCCACTCTATTACTGAGTGTCAGGGCCCTGGTCAACTAAGTTGGGCTTGTGGGGCTTGGGTTGCAGAGCTAAAAATAACAGTGTAGATATTGGGATGTGATCTGGAGCCTGGCCTCTGAAACCTGGCAAGGGTGGAGAGTCTCGGATGTTGGCTTCAACCCAAGCCCCAATATCTACACTGCCATTTTTAGCTCTGCAGCCTGAGCCCTGTGAATCTGAGTCAATTGACCCTGTGTCTGAGACTTGGTACTGAGGTTCTTTTATTGGAATATAGATCTGTTCTCTGAGACATTGGAGAGGTGGAGTGGAGGTCTTACATTGGAGAGGTGGAGGTCTTACATTGGAGAGTGGAGGTCTTACATTGGAGAGGTGGAGTGGAGAATCAGGCACCATCAGTGTTTGGAAGAGTAAAACCAGACTTAAGTACATAAATGTTAAGCATACGACAATAAAGCCCTTGTTTACAACCTGAAAAATTTACTTAGAAAACTTTGTTTAAAAACCAAAATGTACAATAACTGCAATGCCTGTAGTGTGATATTCACCAAGTTATACAATCTGGATCTGTAGAAACAGATGCATATTTTAAACCAAACTTCTCCATGTTCTGCCTTACTCCAGAAACCACTTCTTCCCGTAAGTGCGCCTGCAAAAGACAAATTACTTTCTAGGAGATGCAGTGCATAATCTTCAGCTTCGTTTTTTAAATCAGTCTCTTGGATCCAGGCAAATGTAGTATTTATGTCTTCTGCCATTTGGCAATCCAAACTGAAGAGTCCAGTCAAACAGAAGCTGTTACTCACATGAAAATTTTGAAGAGTGAGGATTATCTTCATTCAGCCTTTGTCTTTATACAGAATACTCCTGTCAAGGGAATTGCACAATACTGAAATAACAGAGGTGATATGGTCACATTGCTAATGTAAAATACATATTCAATTGTATTTATAACTGCTACATTTTAATAATTTTGGAATAAGCAGGAAAAGATCAAGAATTGACGCATCCTGGATTCTATTCTATTTCTCCCACTCACTGTGTAGGCTGGAATAAGTGATTTAACCTTTTAAGCTAAAGTCTGACTGAGGTTTAATTTACTTTGAGAGACAATGTATATGTTATTGCATATACTCATAATTACATTCATTCAAGCACCTAGCTTAGACATCCATCTAGATATGTAAACCTCCGGAAAGTGCTGTTATTTTTAAACTAATGATCTAAGGGGGTGATGAAACTGGAGTGCCAGAAAAAGTTTACAGCCTGATTTTGTTTGGCGCTATGATTAATGAGGAATAGCTCCAAATAAGTCAATGGAGCTACACCAACATAAAACCATGATCAATGTTAGGTGCTAAGTTTTCGCAAAATTCTTTGAAGCCTATTGTTTGCAACCATTTGGATATGAAATTTAACTGGTTAACGTTGTTCCACACTTTAGGATTATGGACTTTCTACAGACTCATTACATGGCTGTTTTCAGCCAATCATTACCCAGGATTCTTCCTGAATGTGACTTTTTTTATTAAAACCTCAGCTAAATATTGAGAATGAACTCCTACATTCCCACTGGTACTGATATGGTCATTAACTGCTAGAGAAATACCAGAATGGTAAATGTAAAAAAATGCAACAGTGGCTGCACACAGAGCTGGAGACAACAGGTTTGCTACTTAGACATAATAATACTAACTACCACAGCTGCTTGCTCCGAGGCGTAATTAATGTTTGTCAAGTGCTTTGAGATGCTTGATTCAAAGGCAGGGAAGAGCAAATGATGATTACTTATGATTTTATTCTGTGAAGGTAACAGAAACAGCAAATGTAAACTTCAAGTCCATTAATAGCCAAAAGGTATTTAAAACAGAGTATTGGTGCCCTGCTGCAATGTGATTTTAACCTTATTCAGATTAGGGATTTGTTGCATAAAGAAGCAAAAGAATAATACAAAAATCTTTCAATTTCTCTATTTCTAAGCATCATTTGTCCCCATTGTGAAGAATGACATATACTACAGGTGCAAAATGATTTCTAAGTACAGATGTGACAAGCAGTAAATGAAATTTCTGTTTGCCACTCACTAGCACAAAAAATCAATGTAACAACATTTATCAAAAGATAATATGATGTCACTAACCTTTCAAAAGCAGACTCTGCCATCTTCCATATACCAAAAAAAAAAAAAAGAAAGCTAACAAAGGAGGCTTTGAGAGAGAGACATTTACAGGACATGTAGGTATTGCACAGAGACAAATGTGTTATTTTTTGACTAGAAATAAACTATGAAACATTATGCATATATATATATATTAAGCCTTATGAATAAAAGTAAGGAACATTAGTATGCCTTGTTCAGAAGAGATTTTGATTGCGACAACCATGACCTTAAAACACACGTGAGATAAAATGACAGTGTGTGGTGAGATAGCCATGTGCCTCTTTCAATGGGATTTGTGGGCGCTCAGCAATTCTGAACATCAGGTCACTTGCATTTAGCAACCTAACTTCAGGCATCCAAGTGTGAAAATTTTGACCCTAACTGTTTACTCCTCTTAGTACTGGAGAGCCAACAAAGGTATACAAATGTGAACTGGAGTCTAAACTATCTTGTGAATCATCCAGGAAACTTTCAGTTAAATTATGATTGCAGAAGTTTTGACGTAAGAAACAGAAAACCCTTTGAGCTTCAGGTCTCTGGCTGAATTTGTTAGGCTGATGTATTACAAAAAATAAGACTTTGCAGGCACTGTAAACTAAGCACACAGTACCTCATAGGGAAGTCAGCACGAGAATAAGTATAGAATTTCACAATGTCCTTTTTAGTCACCTTTCTAACTATAATTTCACATTAATGATTTGTAGATTGAGGACAGATGTGTGTGTTCAATATATCCATATATAAAAAACTACACTGTGTATCAGCTAAGGTAGGTTGCATAAAACAGGTCAGAGCCTCAGCTGGTATAAATCATCATAGATCCACTGAAAATAGCTGACTATCCATTCATAGATTCATAGACTCTAGGACTGAAAGGGACCTCGAGAGGTCATCGAGTCCAGTCCCCTGCCCTCATGGCAGGACCAAATACTGTCTAGACCATCCCTGATAGACATTTATCTAACCTACTCTTAAATATAAATAACCCAATTCTTTCAGCCTTCCTTCATAGGTCATGTTCTCAGACCTTTAATCATTCTTGTTGCTTTCTCTGGACCCTTCTCCAATTTCTCCACATCTTTCTTGAAATGCAGGTGCCCAGAACTGGAACACATACTCCAGTTGAGGCCTAACCAGCGCAGAGTAGAGTGCGGAAGAATGACTTCTCGTGTCTTGTTTACAACACACCTGTTAATGCATCCCAGAATCACGTTTGCTTTTTTGCAACAGTATTCACACTGTTGACTTTCATATTTAGCTTGTGGTCACTATGACCCTAGATCTCTTTCTGCCATACTCCTTCCTAGACAGTCTCTTCCCATTCTGTATGTGTGAAACTGATTGTTCCTTCCTAAGTGGAGCACTTTGCATTTGTCTTTATTGAACTTCATCCGGTTTACTTCAGACCATTTCTCCAATTTGTCCAGAATCATTTGAATTTTGACCCTGTCCTCCAAAGCAGTTGCAATCCCTCCCAGTTTGGTATCGTCCGCAAACTTAATAAGCGTACTTTCTATGCCACATCTAAGTCGTTGATGAAGATATTGAACAGAGCGGTCCCAAAACAGACCCCTGCGGAACCCACTTGTTATACCTTTCCAGCAGGATTGGAAGCATTAATAACTACTCTCTGAGTTCGGTTATCCAGCCAGTTATGCCCCACCTTATAGTAGCCCCATCTAAATTGTATTTGCCTAGTTTATCGATAAGGATATCATGCGAGACCGTATCAAATGCCTTACTAAAGTCTAGGTATACCACATCCACGCTTCTCCTTATTCACAAGACTCGTTATCCTATCAAGAAAGCTATCAGATTGGTTTGACACGATTTGTTCTTTACAATCCATGCTGGCTATTCCCCTATCACCTTACACCTTCCAAGTGTTTGCAGATGATTTCTTTAATTACTTGCTCCATTATCTTCCCTGGCACAGAAGTTACAACTAACTGGTCTGTAGTTCCTGGGTTGTTTTTATTTCCCTTTTTATAGATGGAGCATATATTTGCCCTTTCCAGTCTTCTGGAATCTCTCCCGTCTCCCATGACTTTCCAAAGATAATAGCTAGAGGCTCAGATACCTCCTCTATTAACTCCTTGAGTATTCTAGGATGCATTCATCAGGCCCTGGTGACTTGCAGGCATCTAACTTTTCTAAGTGATTTTTAAACTTGCTCTTTTTTTATTTTATCTTCTAAACCTACCCCTTCCCATAAGCATTCACTATGTTAGAACATTCCTTCAGACTTCTCAGTGAGACCGAAACAAAGAAGTCATTAAGCATCTCTGCCATTTTCCAAGTTTCCTGTTTACTGTTTCTCCCTCCTCACTGAGCAGTGGGCCTACCCTGTCCTTGGTCTTCCTCTTGTTCTATGTATTGATAAAAGTCTTCTTGTTTCCCTTATTTCCCATAGCTAGTTTGAGCTCATTTTGTGCCTTTGCCTTTTTATCTTGCCCCTGCATTGCCTGTGTTATTTGGCCTATATTCATCCTTGTAATCTGACCTATGTTTCCATTTTTTTATATGACTCTTTTTATTTTGTAGGTCATGCAAGATCTCGTGGTTAAGCCAAGGTGGTCTTTGCCACATTTTCTATCTTCCTACCATCGGAATGCTTGCTTTTGGGCCTTAATAGTGTCCTTTGAAAACTGCAACTCTCCTCAGTTGTTTTTCCCCTCAGTCTTGTTTCCATGGGACCTTTACCTATCAGCTCTCTGAGCTTACCAAAATCTGCCTTCCTGAATCCATTGTCTCTATTTTGCTGTACTCCCTTCTACCCTTCCTTAGAATTTGCAACTCTATGATTTCATGTCACTTTCACCCAAGCTTCCTTCTACTTCAAATTACTCACGAGTTCCTCCTATTTGTTAAAATCAAGTCTTAGAACAGCTTCCCCCGTAGCTTTTTCAACCTTCTGAAATAAAAAGTTGTCTGCAATGCAGTCCAGGAACTTATTGGATAGTCTGTGCCCCGCGGTGTTATTCCCAAATATATCGGGATAGTTGAGTCCCCCATCACCACCAATCTTGGGCTTTGGATGATTTTTGTTAGTTGATTAAAACAGCCTCATCCACCTCTTCCACCTGGTTAGTGGCCTGTGTAGACTCCTTAGCACGCACATCACCTTGTTTTTACCCCTTTTTCCTACCCACGCGACTCTTCAACACTTTCCGTCTCCTATGTCATCTACACCTCGTCCAAGTGTGTACATTTTTAATATATAGCAACACCTCCTCCTTTTTCCCTGTCTATCCTTCCTGAGCGAACTATTACCATCCACACCAACTTCCATCATGTTTTTATCCCCCAGTTTCAGTCGAAGTGCCAACAATGTATAGTTGTATTTATTTATTAGCACTTCCAGTTCTTCCTGCTTATACCCATTACTTCTCGCGTTGTTATATAAGCATCTAAGATACTGGTTTGATCTTGCTCCCAGTTTGCCTGACCCTCCTTTCTCTCTGCTTGATTAGCCCACCGGCTCCTCTTGTTTTCCGACCTCTCTCAGGTCTTCCTGTTCCCCACTTACCTGTGGGCTTTGCTCACCTGTCCCGTCGAACCTTAGTTTAAAGCCCTCCTCACTAGGTTAGCAGTCTGTGTGCATTATAGGTTTTTCCCCTCCTCGAAAGGTGAACTGCCATCTCTGCCTAGCATCCTTCCTCATCGAATCGCATCCCACGTTGGTCGAGGAGCCCAAAGCCCTCCTGGCGACACCATCTTCGCAGCAGGCATCACACTCCATGATGCATCTGTCTCATGCCCGGGCCCGCTACCTTTGACAGGAAGAATCGAGAGAGAATCCACCTGCGCTCCAAACTCTTCACCCCGTACTCCCAGCCCTGTAGTCACTCTTGATCCGCTCCAGCGTCACACCTCGCAGTATCATTTTGTGCCACATGGATGGATGTGTAGCATGGGGTAGTAGTGCATGGACGCCGTGATAAATCCTCGACATTGCTCTGTAACTTTTGGATACGGGCCCCGGCAGCAGCATACCCTCCCGAGATGAAATGTCAGGGCGACGTATGGGCGCTCGTTCCCTCAGCAGAGAGTTCTCGACACCGACTACCCTTACGTTTCCTATTTTCAGTGGTGGCAGCAGACCTCCCAGCTCTTAGGGGTATGAGGCTTCTCCTCTTTACTGTAGGGGTGATTCCTTCTCTCCTATCAAGAAGAGGCTATAACAGGTTACCTATTTACCCACAGGGATGGAGGCGTTTGCATGCAGGCGGTGGAGCACTTGCCCGCTGTCAGACAGTAACCATCTGCCAGTGTCACCCTGATGCCATCTCTCTCCTCCACCAGTGGTGCGTCAGCAGTCCTGCTGAACTGGACAGCTACCTCAGCTGTCTCCACATGGACACTGTCCAGAATTGTTTCGTGGATCGGATGCTCCTCAAACCTAGCCACCTCTCCTGTAGCTCTCCCACCTGCTGCCTGAGAGATTCCACCAGTAGGCACTTTTCACATTGGGATGCCCCCCGCCAGGCCTGATGGATACAGTAAGTGGTGAATTGCAAGTTACAGTCTTTGCAAAACCACACCGAGCAATGGGTAGAAAGCATCCGTGGCTCTGGTGCCTCTGTCTGGCTACAGGCGCAGTATGGAGGATGACAGAGCAGTGCTGGCAACAGGTGTTGCGGGTCCTCCTAACCATCCCTCGTAAGCTTTCTCTGGTCAAACCTCCCTCTCCAAAACTCCCCTGTCTGCTCTGCTTTAAAGAAAAAGGTTTTGGATTAGTTTGATTTATAGGTTTTCAAGGGACTAACGGGTCACAGATAGGACCGACAAGGGACCCCCACTCCCTTCCTACTCCCCTTCCAAACTCCCTTGCGAAACTCCCTGTTAGCAGCCCCTGGTCGCACAGCTCCCTGGTCGCTTGTGTGCGGCTTTATAAAGCCCTGGCTTGAGTGAATGCCCCGCCCACTGGTTAAGGCTCAGATCTAATGCATATCCTCTACTCTTCCACCCAGAGATGCACAACCACCATCTACTACAGATCACACATCAGCAGAGGTATCAAAAAGAAAGTCTCAGATTTGCACCGGTTTCATTACACAGAACAGTCATACTCTTTAGGTAGCTAAAGAGTTTGCAGTGCTACTGGCTTTGTTAAATGTAACTTCTCAATGCATTTCATTACAAATTCAGTTTTCATTCAGTAATCCAAAACCAAGGTTTATATTGTCATAGCGGTCATAGGGGAAACCATTTTCAAAAAGACAAATGCTTTGTTGCTTTTTAAAGAGTTGGATGTTCAAAGGATGCTTATTCATCCTTTTTTAATAGATGATAGATTGAATTATCACAATTAAAGTTATTCAAATGAATACGCTTTTACAACTTCAAAGAAAATACACTTTCTGAACCTAACGATAAAAAATAAAATAGTACAATACTTTCTGCTTCTTTCTGAGAATACTACAAGGTTACCAGTATAACTAGCTAGGTGTGCAGTTGTTATTTGAGTGTGTCTGTGTCTTGTTGTGGAAGTACACCTTAAGCCTGAGTTGCTTGGGTTTGTAACTTTTTTATTTCTGTATGTTTTTAACTTGCTCATCGTGCAATATGCTGGTATTTGCTCAAAACCTTAACTTCACCTTAATACATTTCTTTGTATGGGCTTATATATTATACAGCATCTCCTCTTGTTTAAATCTATTTTTTAAAGCATTCATTCCGTTGGCAACCTGGAAATTTCTAGCATTCTAATGGAAGGCACATAGATTATGTATAAACTCACCCTTATCTCTAAAATCAGACTCTAGCTAGTTCTTTAAATCTGATTTGAGTTGTAGAGAGCTTTGAAGATTTCAAGAAAGGACTTTGGTGGCAAAGTTCCTGAAAAGTCTGTTAAATTAATATCATGGCAAAACCCTCTGTGAAGACATAATACCTTAAAGCAGTTCAGTGTTACAAATGGCCTCAGAAGACGATGATGTGACTTTCTGCATTACTGTTTGTTTAACGTCCTTAAGTCTTTCTAAAACTTAAGCCCCTAAAACTCTGCTTCAGTGATATCACCACCCCCTACCCCCAGAATGCTTATTTTGAGATGTCCTAGAGGTATGGAAAAGTGAGGAGATCTCTGCATTAAAAAACTCAAAAGAATGGGACTTGTCCCCTCTAGTGTTTCTGTACCCGTAATCCCTTAGGACTACTTAGTAAAAAACTGCCCTAAAATTTGACCTGCATGAATGTGCTGAAGGCTTTTACCTGAGTGAAATCCCTGTAGCATTTACAATGTTGCAGATCTTGAGCAAACATACAGAAATTCAGAAGGATGCCTGAGGTGCTCTTCAATATTTGATGCCCCTGCTGCTTTTTATAGCTGAACAAAAAGCTGAAAGGCACCACTGCAGCTACATTACCCTAGTATCATTGGCTTCAAGAACAACAACACTGAGAAAACATTTGGTCTGTTATTGACATCCCTGCATTTAAAGCAAAGCCGAGTTATTTTACGGTAATTGGTCCTTAAAACCTTTCCTGAAACCCCATTTCACATGGCTACAGATTCTCTTCATTCCACTATAAATGCAAGCCAAGCTGAGCTTTTGGTTTTTTTATAATCAAAAATGAGTTGCAAGCATTTTTCAGACAGCCATCTATTTCAATATTTCACTAACCCTTCTTGTTTATGGAAATTCAGTTTCTGAGTCACAAGTAAAGAATTGAATATCTAGTGCCATAAATCAATACAGCTCAGAGCAGGGGAAAACTTGAATTTTGCTCTGAAGCCAAAACTCATCTTGAAAACAATTTAACAGTGGTAGACTGAGTTGCTCAGGGGATTGATAATGGGGTATAGAGCTCTTCTCCTCTAAGTTGCTGGTGTGAATCCACTAACCCTCGGTAGTAACAGAAAGTCATTACCATCTGATGGCTGTTGGATATCATATGTAAAATGGGTTGATTTCAATCTATTTCCTATTTGACAGGACTCCACTGAATCCACCAACATGATTAGTTCTATTTGACATAGAAACCAAGGACTGAAGAAATACAGAGAATGAGTTATTTACATGCCCAGAACCCAAGTTGTAGTTTCTGCGCAAGGATTCAGTATAAGGAATCTTGCACTGCCATTTCCCAGGCTGCACCAGCTCTGTGGATAAAGAGAGCTCATTGCTTTTAGCCTATTAACCTATCTTAGTCTCTTGGGCTTTTTTCAGTCAATCTGTAGGCACACATTGCCATGCATGTACAGTAACTCCTCACTTAAAGTCGTCCCAGTTAACGTTGTTTTGTTGTTACGTTGCTGATCAATTAGGGAACATGCTTGTTTAAAGTTGTGCAATGCTTCCTTCTAACGTCGTTTGTCAGCCACCTGCTTTGTCTACTGCTTATAGGAAGAGCAGCCCGTTGCAGCTAGCTGGTGGGGGCTTGGAACCAGGGTGGACCGGCAGCCCCCCATCAGCTCCCTGCTCCCCTAAGTTCCCTGTGCTGCGGCCAACCAGCAGGCTAGCAACTGCAGCTGTCCCTCCCTGCACTGCCATGTGCTGCTCCCCGAAACTCCTGCTTGCTGTGCTGGGGGGAGGGAAGGAAGAGGGGGGCTAATGTCAGGGTGTTCCCCTCCCCCCTGCTCCTGCACCCCACTTACCCCATATTCTATAGAGCAGGGGGGACACACCAGGGCTGCAGTCTCAGCAAGCTGATCTAATTAACAAGGCAGCGTACTTAAAGGGGAAATGCACATATCTCCCTCCATTCCTGCTGCCTTGTAGAGTGAGAGAGTTAACTGCTGAGGGCTCAGCCAATTGCTGGTTCATCATTTAGCAGTAAGGAAAATATCCCACCCTCTGACTCCTCCACCTCAACCAAGCTTCACGATCATCATCACTGTGTACCAGTATTAAATTGTTTGTTTAAAACTTATACTGTGTGTATGTGTGTGTATATATATATATATATATATATATATACACACACACACACACAATACAGTTCTTTTGTCTAGTGAAAAAAATTTCTCTGAAACCTAACCCCTTCATTTACATTAATTCTTATGGGGAAATTGGATTTGCTTAACATTGTTTCGCTTAAAGTCACATTTTTCAGGAACATAACTACAATGTTAAGTGAGGTGTTACTGTATATGCACTCGTGTGTGATGCACACACTTCTAAAAGTGTACACCCACATCTTCTGCCTGCCCAGGCACATGGTTAGCTAGCCAGCTATCTAGTCACGTGTATGCAACTCCATCGGGCACTTGTGTGCACACATCCAGTACTGCGCAAGCCCATAGGCACATTTATGTGTTTTTGCTAACAGAGTAGGCAGCAGCTTCCTTAAAGAAGGAACAGTTTGAAATTTCAGGTGCAATATGTAGTTTTTTAGAACATTTTAAAATATTTCAAGATGCAACATTTATGGCAACAACATCAAAAATGTCCACTTGGTGTTTATTTGGAATTCTCTACTTGCCAGCATGGCAAGTTACATTTTGTTAAAATACCAATAAGGGGCAAATCCACTCCACAGTGACCAACTCAAGCATTTGAGCTGGGACTAGGAGGATAAGTGAGGAAAGGAATCCTTTGATCCTATGCCCTGGAGTGTGCAGGGACCTGTTCTACAGTCGTAGCTGCAGTAGCTACCATGGCTCTAACATCACCCCTATGCAGAGCTGCATAGCAGCATATTTTCCAGCCCTGCCTTCTCCCACACATGCTTTACCTATACCTACCCTCATGGTGTGCATGAGCCATTGCAAAGGAAACCCCTGCATCTCACTGTAGATGCATACCCACTGTGCATTCCCCTAAATCAGGTGCTCCCTTACTATGATGCATCATTTTCCACTGCCAGAAGATCTTCCACAGCCAATGAGGCAGGGACATTATTTCTGCTTCAAATCAATAAGACCTTGTGTCTTCATCTTGCATTTCCCATCACACGTTTATGGAAGATTGAGCCCAAGTCACCCATCAGACGCACTGTTGTAAATCAGCAAAAACTCCAATGAGTTACACCCTTGAAAAACTGGTATTTGCATCATTATTACCATTTTAAAAGCAGACCTTCTTGCAACAATGCTAAGAGGAAGGCAGGATGTGGGAAGCTGCAGCAGGAGGGTTACGGTGGGAGTTGTGGGGCATCTTCCCCACTCTATCCCTCAGAGAGCCTCCATACCTCTCTCCTGTTCATCTGTATCATGAGAGTTGGGAAGGTTTGGGGTTTCCCTCCATCTCTTTCGGTCCCCTCCTTCTGTGTATCTCCATCCCTGGTGAACCTTTGGGTTCTCCCTGCCCACCCACCACCATGTCCCTATGTGTTCAACATTTCCACATAACCAACCCCCCTCCCCTGATTAATTCTGTCTGTTCCTTTCCCAAAACACATGATTTATTTTGTGGAATAACTGACCCATTATAGACAGAAATCCTGAATAACAATATCCTTCCATTGATAGACTGTTTCCAGCTCCATACATAGAAATCCTGTGCATCTCTCATTCACATACCTGGCAATACCCCTTCACCTTTTTCTCCCACATATATTTAAAGTTAGGCATGTACTTAAGCACCTTGCTGCCTCAGGGCCTTGTCCCCCTTCCAATTCCCACTCCTTCCTTCTTGCTTTTCCACTGCTTCACTTTCCCTCCTTCTGCTGCTTTTTTCCTCTTTCTTTCCCATCCCATTTCCCCTCTTCCTAACTTCCCTTTCCCAGCCATTGCTCTGTAAACTTTGTACCCTTCCCTCCATTCCATTATCCCTTTTGCCTCTTTTCTTTCAGTAAGTTATCACTGCAAATACCCTTAATTCATAAATTACATTCTATGCTAACGGCCCTCAGTATTAAATCAGCCCTCAACCTCTCTGTGCATAATTTCCAACTTTGCTGTAATTAAAAGCAATCATAATGTAAATACTATTGCCACAGGATTACTTATTTAACATATTTTTCCTCCCACCTTAAAATATTATTTTCAGAGGCAGAATACATAAAAGTTTAATAGCATTTATTCAATGAAACTACTTTAATTTAAGCCATTTTAGTCATGAAAACTGGTACCGTTTATTCAGTTATTCAGTTATAGCATTTATTCAATGAAACTACTTTAATTTAAGCCATTTTAGTCATGAAAACTGGTACCGTTTATTCAGTTTTCAAGTAAATGTATTATATAACTTCCTAGCTATTCCTAAATATTGTTCCTTCATCTCACTAGGCTGTCTACTGTTTTTCTTTCCTAATAGCAGGTTATTAGAGAAATTCAGTGAACAGCCTAGCGAGATGAAGGAACAAAAATTAGGGATAGCTCCTTCTTCTCACTAGGTTGTTTACTGTTTTTGTTTCCTAATAGCAGGTTATTTGAGAAATTCTCCTGTTTGTACTCATGTTTATTATTGAACTGTTGCTGTTATTGTTGAACTCATAGACTGTTTATTGACATGAAAACTTCAACATAAAAACCCAGAAATTACAGTCACAATCAGAATAAATCCCAGATACAAGAATAAATCATCCAAACCCTCCCACCCAGACTCTTCCTTTGTCCTGAAAACTAGAAGATGACTCCAGTATCATAAATTGCCCTATGCTGTTCATTCCCTTTGAAGCAGCTGGAATTGGCCACTGTCAGAACACTAGATATTAGGCTAGATGGACCATTTGTCTGACCCATTATGGCTGTTCTTATGTATTCCTTAAGCACACTCTGATGTAGTGCTCTCTAAACTGTGAGCCACAGTGCTAGAATGCTATTGCCTGACCTTGCCAATGGGAAATGCATCTTGAAGTTCTGTGTAAGCCCTGGTCTACACTACGAGTTTAGGTCCAATTTGGCAGCGTTAGATCAATTTAACCTTGCACCCGTCCACATGACGAAGCCACTTTTTTCGACTTAAAGGGCTCTTAAAATTGGTTTCTGTACTCCTCCCTGACCAGGGGACTAGCACTGAAATCAACCCTGCTGGGTTGAATTTGGGATAGGGTGGACGCAATTCGACGGTATTGGCCTCTGGGAGCTATCCCAGAGTGCTTCATTGTGACCGCTCTGGACAGTGCTCTCAACTCAGATGAACTGGCCAGGTAGACAGGAAAAGCCTCGCGAACTTCTGAATTTCATTTCCTATTTGGCCAGCGTGGCGAGCTCAGAGGTGACCATGCATATCGCATCAGCAGAGGTGACCATGGAGTCCCAGAATCGCAAAAGAGCTCCAGCATTGACTGAATGGGAGGTATTGGATCTGATTGCTGTATGAGGAGAGGAATCCGTGCTATCAGAACTCCACCCCAGAGGATTGCCCAAGCAACAGAAAGCTGACATTCAATACGTTTTTAAGTGTAGTGTGGCCTTGTCCTTCCCTCCTTCCCTTCTCTACCACCCCTCCCAGTGCTTCCCTCCTCCACCATCCCTCCTGGGCTACCTTGGCAGTTATCCCCCCATTTGTGTGACGCATTAATAAAGAATGCATGAATTTGAAACAACAATGACTTTATTGTCTCTGCAAGTGATGATCAAAGTGGGAGGGAAGGGTGGTTGGCTTACAGGGAAGTAGAGTGAACCAAGGAATGGGTTTTCATCAAACAGAACTTTCACACCATAGCCTGGCCAATCATGAAACTAGTTTTCAAAGCTTCTCTGATGCGCAGCACACCCTGCTGTGCTTTTCTAACCACTCTGGTGTCTGGCTGCGCGTAATCAGTGGCCAAGAGATTTGCCTCATCCTTCCACCCCGCCATAAACATCTCCCCCTTACTTTCACAGATATTGTGGCGCACACAGCAAGCAGTAATAAAGATGGGAATATTGGTTTCGCTGAGGTCTAACCGAGTCAGTAAACTGCTCCAGCACGCTTTTAAATGTCCAAATGCACATCCTACCACCATTTTGCACTTGCTCAGCCTATAATTATAGACTTGTAGACTTAAGGTCAGCAGAGACTATTATGGTCATCTAGTCTGACCTCCTGCATAAATTTGAAAGTATCTTCTCCCCTTATTGGTCCTTTGAGTCAGGTGTCACCTAGGTTATCTGAGCTTCTTAACCCTTTACAGGTAAAAAAGGAATTAACCCTTTACAGGGTAAAGAGGGATTTTATGCTACCATTAGCTGTATGTTTATGACAAAGGGAATGAACAGAACAGGGCAATTATTGAGTAATCCATTCCCTGTTGTCTAGTCCTAGTATCTGGCAGTCAGAGTCGTAGGGATAACCAGAGCAGGGGGTTGCATCCCTGACCATCTTGACTAATAGTCATTGATGCACTTATCCATGAATTTATGATGATGATGATAGTAGTAGACATTTTTAATGCATTTAGTACTTTGGGCAGAACTGACTTCTAGAGTTGTCTCATTCATATTGTTTGCCTGTTTCTTTTGTTTTCACTAAATGGTCTGTCCTCAGGCATTTGAGAAATGTCCCTGAGCAGCTGGTGGATAAAGAACTATGAGAAAATAAAAATGTATACTGCTCATGGAAATTCATGTTTTTGCTGAATTCTTAATCATCTCATGCCTTCACCTGAACATTATGTCATTGCAAAAGGCAGGTTCTACTGCGAAGTTAGAGAATGTGTTACAGCTGTGTTATGCAGGTTTTGCAGTTAAGGCTGAAGGCAGAAGATGGAAGCTACTGGATATTGTATAGCATAACCCCTTCCCAGGTCTGTCACTAGATTGAATGATGCCTCAAGACACAACATTTAGCCCATGAAAGACTCAAAGGCCAAGAATATAATTAATTCAGGGTTTAGGCATGGCACGACACCTCAGTAAACATCTCTTCAATGTTTCTTTGGGCCCAGCAAAAAAATACTTATTTTCATTACAATTGTGAAAAAAATATCTCATAGCACTATTTGGGTTCTCCTGCCCCAGCCTACAAACACTTCAGTGCAGTTCCCCTTCTTTCTGTGTTTCTGAGGTGGCTTTGCCTTTTTCTCTGCTTCCACAAAAGCTGTAATTCTTCTTTTCTTAAATGTTTTTATGTTCTTCACTGCAGTGCTACAGAATACAGGATTGAACATTATTAAACAGAACCAAAATAATTTGCAAAATTAAATACCTTTTGAGCAAGCAGGCTGCTTTTCAAAAAGGTAGAAATGTTTATAGATTAAAATACCATAAATCATGGGCTGGACCCTAAACCAAGAAATTATTTGAAAAATTTCTGAATTCTTTGGAAAAAATGCTGTATTTCTCTACTTTACTATATGGGAAGATGGGAAATGATGTAGTTAATCATGTTTATTTCAAAAATACTGGAAAATAGTTCCATAATTACATTGGAGGGAATCATTAGTAATTATTCTAATTATAATGGAGAGGAGTAGATATTATATTTTCCAATAGTGCATGAACTCAAGAGGCTGAAAAGCTACTAGCTCTTTGGGAGACATTTATAGTCTCATTCATAAATTGATGTGATATACCATAATTATCTCTAAAAGAGCTGCATTTCACTATACATAATTATTCCCATTTTGAGTAGGTTTAGGCCATTGAGACTAACAAGTAGAAACTTTCTGGAAGTTGGGTTTATTTTGATAATGCATAGGTGTCCCATTAAAGAGGTTTTTCATGTTAAAAGTGGGAGACTGGCTTTGGACACTGATTACTCAAAGCAGATTGGACAGGGGTGGGGTAGATTTTTTTGATAATGTTACATGCATGCATTAACTTCTAATCATACTTAAGTGCTTTGCTGGATCAGTGCCAGGGTGCTTAGCACCTTACAGGATCAAATATTTAATTTTTACTGTTATAACTCTGGATAGTCTGATTATCCATATAAATTTCCTCCAAATTATTGTATGATTAAGAAAAAATAAGGTACAAATGATGTTTTCCACACATGTTCTAATAGTAATCAGCTATTCCTGGATGTGCATTATTAGACTTTGTGCCCTGCAGCCTATCTGAGGCTTGCTCCACTAGCTTACTAATGCATGTCATTCTGTGGCTTATTGTTTAATTACATTGCCTTGTGGTTTGCTGAATTGCTACAGCTGATGGCCAGTCTGGTTGGGAAAGAAGTGTCATACATTGGTTTGGTTATCTCTGGAGTAGCAGCATAGTCTTCCATACAAAATCTTGACTCAGCACCGTGGAACTAATTATGTAAATCATAAAATAAATTTAAACATAGTTCCAGCCCTTGTACGGAATTTTTTTTTTATCACCATTTGGCTAGAAAGTGACTAGCCACAATATCTTCTCCCCTCTCATTTCAATGTGCTCTGCGAAAGAAGGTGTATGAGACAGAAAGGGACAGTGAGGGGTGAGAACAACCAAGTATCTGTCAGGCCTTTTTGATACTGGCCTTTTTGATCCTGGGCTCTGCCACTGACTCCAGTTGAACTTTGAAAAAAAAAATCATTTCAGCACATTGGCCCAAATCCTCAAAGGTATTTACTCCCATTGAAATGAAGACACATATAACAACCATTCAGAAATGGATAAAGTAGGTGCAATGGCCCAGATCCTCAAAGGTAATAGATAGGAATTAAGAGTCTAAATAAACTCCTTTGAAGATCTGGGCCATCGTGCCTACTTTGCTCATTTGTTAAATGATTATTATACTATGTGCCTTTCTTTAAGGGATGCTGTAATGTACTGGTGAAGTGTGAGATAATGTCAGTCTCAAGCATTTGGCCACCATAAGGGATACAATGACCTATTACTTCTAGTACTACTAGCAGATAGCTCCTAACGTTATACGCTGGAGTTAAAAGAGCAAGGTTTGTAGTATGAGCTCCACAGGGGCCTCTATTGTAACTGTGCCCACATGGATTTATTCCGCTATGGGGCTTAATATATTATTAATATTTATAAAGTACTTTGAGTTCCTCAGAAGAAAGAGGGTTATTTAAGTGCACAAGAAGTCGTCTTCTTCATTTGGGAGGGCAAAAATGGTCTGATTTTCATAAGGTTTGAACAGGTTCACTTCCAGGCCATGAAATTTTGAAAACTTAAAACATATTTTATCTTTTTCTTGTGATTTCAGTTTTATAATAAAAATACAGTACTTTGGACATTAGCAGCCCCTTCCATCAGACCATATCTAAACACTTTATAAATGTCAGTGTATTTAACTTCACAACTCCTTGCTGAGGTAGGATTGGTGAGCAGTATTATTTCCATTTTACAGGTGAGGAAACTGAAACACAGAGAAGTTAAGTGACTTACCAAAGTGTAGGAACAGGATTTTATAATGTCTCATGAGAATTAATCTATGATTTGATTTTATCCTGTCAGCCACCCTTTTTGAATAGCAGAAAGGAATGACAGACCAGAACAATCCATCTGAATGATTATGGTCCCCGTTTTGTTTTAGGATAAGTTATAATGTCTACTATGGTTTCCTATATGTATCGCAAATTAGGCACTCTAGTTAAATATGCATGGCTTTGTTTTAAGGTTTTAGTAAGTCAGAGACATGATCTTGTATTGTGTCTATGTTAAGGAGATAAGAGGAATGTTGAGGGCCTGAAGCCCCAATGTGAATTTTTTTTAGTTATAAGATTTAGCAAGGCTTGATTTACAATGTATTCTGCTAAATATACAATACTGCTGTCTGTATACCTTTGAAGGTTTGTGTAAGAGATTGTTTATGTGAATGAGAAATGCATTCATCAGGAAAAGGTAAGGTGTGAAGGCCATTGTTATATCCAAATAGTCAAGGAAGAAGGAGTGAAGAGACTTAACTTGACATCATCAATGTGCATCCATAATGAAGAGAGGGCAGATTGACAACCCTGAGGTGAAGGCTGGCACCCCTAAGGACAATTGATTAAATCTAAAACAGGCCAGAATGACCCTTTCGGAGGTGTATTGGAATGTTAACATCAAAAGATACACCAATTCAGAAGTAACCCGGTGACAAACTGACACAGCAAAATCCATGGACTTCAACAGAGAAAAAAGACTATAAGAACAAGGTGCTGTGCCATGGGGCTTTGGGTTTATCTTGCCACATTCCAGGAGCATCGGATCGCGACCAACGAGAGCTCAATCTAACTGGCCATTAGATTGACTAGAGCTAGAACAGACTGGTAACTATGAACGTCAACTGGCAGGACTCTGTGTGTGGGTGTGTATGTGTGTGTGTGACTAAAAAGCATATGCTAACTGTTGTATTTTAAATAAATGCAGTATTTTTGCCTTCTCCTCTATAAACTTCCCGTGTGCTTTGTATAGCATAACAAAAGGCCAAATTGGAAGTGTGTGTCAGACTCATCAAAATGGAACTCAAGTTTCCTGATTCCAAGACCTTTGCCTTAAACAAATATACATTACAGGCTCGGAAGAAATCACCAAATGAATGATACTGGGACCTGATCAATAAAGAATTAAAGGAAGGCATCACAATTAATGCCAATCATCATGGGTTTATGGTAAATGGATCCCATCAAATTAGCTTATTTTTTATGAGCCTGCAGGTAACAGTGTTGATGTAATATGCTTAGATTTCTGCAAGGCATTTGACTTGGTAGCATGTGACATTTTTATCAGAAAACTAGAAAGATATAAAATTAACATGGCATCCATTAAATGAATTAAAAGCTGGATAATTGTTAGGTAACAAAATGTAATTTTAAATGGGGGATCTTCATCAAATTGGTGTGTTTCTAGTGAGGTCCCTCAAGCATTGGTTCTTGTTTATGTATGTTTTCTTCCAGGTTTTATGAAATACCTGGAAGAAAACATAAAATCATCACTGATAAAGTTTGCAGATGATACAAAAATTGGGAGAGTGGTAAATAATGACGAGGATTGGTCACTGATACACAGCGATGTGGATCGTTTGGTAAGCTGGGCTCAAGCACACAATGTTCGTTTTAATGTGGGCAAATGTAAATGTATACATATAGGAACAGAAAATGTATACCATACTTTCAGTATGGGGGACCCTATCCAGGGAAGCAATGACTCTGAAAAAAGATTTGCAATGGGCAGCGGGAGTCACAGTGGAGTTCTCAGTGTGACACTGTGGCCAATCCTTGGATACATAAACAAGGGAATTTACGGTAGGTGTAGAGAGATTATTTTACCCCTGTGTTTGATGATGATCTGACTGCTGCTGTAATACACTGCTGTCGGTGCCCACAATTCAAGAAGCATATTGATAAATTGGAGAGGGTTGAGAGAAGAGCCATGAGAATGATTAAAGGATTAGAAAACATGCCTTATAGTAATAGATTCAAGAAGCTCAATCTACTTAGTTTAACAAAGAGAAGGTTAAGGGGTGACTTGTAAAGTCTATGTACATATCTACATGGGAAGCAAATATTTAATAACGGACTCCTCAATCTAGCAGAGAAAGATATGACACAATCCAATGTCTGGACATTGAAGCTAGACAAATTCAGACAGGAAATAATGTATAAATTTTTGACAGGGTAATTAATTATTGGACTAATTTTACCAAGGGTTGTGGTGGATTCTCTAACACTGTGACAATTTTTAAATCAATATTGGATGTTTCTTTAAAAGATATATTCTAGGAATTATTTTGAGGGAAGTTCTGTGGCCTGTTATACAGGAGATCATACTAGATGACCGGAATGGTATCTTCCGGCCCTGGAATCCAGGACTCTACAAAGGATGTAGTGGGAAATACTCCGAGGGAACTTGGCTTTGCAGTAACAACACCATTGATGAAAAACATCAGGTTAGAGATCATTAAAGTGATATGAAGTCTTGGGGTCCAACTGGACCCTCACTAACCCTGGGTACCCAGATGGTTACAGTGAGAAATGTTGTCTTCACCTCCTTTGGGGTAAGGATCTGGTGATATTTCAGATGGCTTTGCTATAAATTCACTATATTTGGAGTGACAGGTGGAAACAACACAGCAATGATAGCTGGTGCAGACTGTGGTGATATGCCTCCCCTGTGGGACAGGCCACCAAGAGAAAATCAATTCTGTGCACAACACCTTCAACTTGCTGCTCACTTCTGACTTCAAAGCCATCAACAGATCGGGAAATAGCTACTGTAGAGACTGATTCTTCATCCATTACTCAAGACAAGCGCATTCCTCTGGAACAATACAGCTAACCAAGCCCAGGACGAGATGCAGGAGACCTGAGATAAAGTATTCATGGCTGAGGCACAAGGAACTACTAAAGGAGATTAGAATGATCCAAAGTCTGACAAATTTTAGAGCGAGACAAGGTAAGCAAGGTCATATATTTTACTGGACCAACTTCTCTTGGTGTAAGGTACAAGCTTTTGAACTACTTGGAGTTTTTCTTCAGATCTGGGGAAAGAAATCAGAGTGTCTGAGCTAAATACAAGTTGGGACAGATAGTTAAGCATAAGGGTTAACATATGTTGTAGGATATTACTTGAGATGGAGTGAGCAATAGAGATTGGATTGGTACATCTAACGGATTTCAAGAGGGCCATTAACTGTTGGCAGGTAGGTGTATGTTACAGATTATTGTAATGAGCCATGAAGCCAATGTTCCTGTTAAGTCCATGACTATTAGTGTCCAGGAGTGTTATGAATTTAAGTTCCCAGGCTCATCCTTTAAAGCTGTTCTGCAGAGAAGAACCCGGTGTAGTTCAAAATTTTTTCCACCAACTTGGTCTGTCTCATACAACAACACTGCAAACGAATTTTAGAGAACACTACAAGACTTATTTATTTGATAAAACTTGCCCAAAGGTGACATATTTAACAACAATCTCTTAGAGAGGACTAAGCCCTCTCATTCGTGTCTCACTTTCTTCTACTTCACTGAGATTGCATAGTGGAAGGGAAAGAGGCAGGGGAATCTATTCATTTCTTTTCCCACTGAAACATAATGACAACAAGCAAGGAGACAGTCAGGCAGCACCACTACACAAAAGGCAGACAAAATTATATTAAGCAGCACTGATTGAAAATGTTTATAATTTACCCCGAGAAGTAATTGGTGCTGGAAGATTGAAGACCTCATAGGGGACTAGGCTTATACTCTACAAGAACAATTTCTGAAGCATACCTTATATATGATGAAATCTTGTGTATTCCAAAGGCAAAAGTTTGCTCTTCAGAAGTAGTTTATGAGGTCAGAGACAAGAGTTGTATCCGGAAAGGGTAATCAAACTCTGTGTAGAAAGGAGGTGTCTCAAATCAGACACAGGAAAATCTTTTCTGCCTTTGCCTTCAACTTGGCTGCAGAATTTTAACAAGAAGCTCTGAAGAGCTCCCAAATTCCTCCACCACTTCCCTGAAATAGGTCTCTTTCTCCTTTCCACAGTCCTCTCTCCAAGCCAGTGAGGCAGCTTGGAAGTCAGGCTCATGACACAGCTGATCTAAAGTCAGAATTTCTGTGCTCTGGGAAATTCTGATATTTTGACATTGTTTTCATTCTGTTGAAAAGCTGAAATATCAAAAATTTTCACAAAACAAAAAGTTCAGGAGAATTTTGATTTGGAAATAACCAAATGTTTTATTTCAGCTTTTTCTATCAAAATAAAATGTGATATTCCCAAATCAAAATGTTGTGCTACACGTTCGTTCAACATTTAACTGCATCTGCCTGCTCTGTCATGATGCCTCTTGCCCCTCTTCTCCCCTAAGGGCCAGGCTTCCCAGCCAGACTATAGTTCCCACGATGCACCTCAATGGTCAGCCAGAGGGAGACCATGATGTAGCATGGAGATCTGGCCTGGTCCATAGGAGTAAATAGGGGATGAGGCACCTCAAAGGCAGTTCCCCTGAAGTAGTAAGATGGTTCAGGCAGATGCAGATCGATGGTGAATTAACCCCAAATTAAAGGTTTTAATTCAGGTCAACTCAATCCAAAAATTAACCATTTTGTTTCAATTTTCCCAGCAGAAAATTGAAAACATTTTGTGGCAAAATTGTATTAATTTGATGACTGAAGAAACCACATTTTCCACCAAAAAAAGAAAAACCACAACAAAAAAAAAATATTATCCCAACCAGAACTAATCATGAGTTCTACTTGCATAATCTAATTTTTAAATTGTTCAAAATGCACTAAGAACATGGTGTACTATAGAACCATAACACACCCAATGGCATTAACCCAAATCGGCAAGAAGACTGTTCTCATTATCAATAGTTCCATTAACACAACACACTGTGAGAGCTTAACCAAAATCATATGAGCTATTTCTTGTAACAAGGACCTAATTCATGCAGTGGTTGCCATTATACCTAGAGATTGCTGAAAATACTGAGTTTTGCTGTGGCATTCTGTTCACTAGGCTGATAAGACACCAAAGATATGTTGATAGGACACCAAAATCTCATTGTGAACAGCCAATTATTTGAAAAATTAAAAACACGAGCTTTGAAAAAGTATGTTATGGAGTTGAACATCCATTTTATGCCATGTCATGTTCTATCAAAGCATTGCACTTAGACTGGCACCAACTAATGCAACCCATGCCATTATAACAGGATGAATTAAAAAGGATGAGAAAATATAACATATATTATTATACAACACTAATATGCCGTGACAGGGTGCTAAGCAGAATACTGTTTAGCCAACCCTCTGTCACTCCAGCTCCAATTAAGGGAGGTGCATTGGAGCTGGGTAGACCACCTGGCCCTGATTGGGGAAGCTTGAACTGCTGCTGCCTCATCAGGCTGGGGCTAATAAGAGCCCCAGGGGAAGGAAGCCAGAGGGGAGCTGGAAAGAGGAAAGCTGCAGTAGAGAAAGAGCAGTGAGGGGAAGCAGAGATAGCTTTCCCCCTTTCTCCTGCCAGTGGACTGCAAGAAGGGGACTACTTGTATGGTGGAAAGGTGGTAGGAGCACAGCCTATAAATAAAAGCACCAGGTGGGCACTGCACCTAAAGGTTTCTGTGTGACTTTCTTAGCCCAGTGGGGGCAGGAGCCAGGAGGGCCCTGCAGGCACCCTGCTACATATGCAAAATACATTCTGACCACTTTGCTTTCTTCTTGTTCCAAAGAAGCTAAACTCTAATGCTACATTTGTGAATACTTCGACTTGCACTCTTTCTGGTGTGTGTTCACAACCAGTCCTTTCTCATTTGTACATTTGTAGAGCACTTTTTGACCCAAAAGATCCAAATCCACTTGCACAAAAAAAAGTGTATTGATATCACTTACCCACCACTAAAAAGGAGCCACTTCTGCACAAGAGAATAAATTGTATGCTATTATTCCACTTGGTCACTGAATATTCTTCACCATCATAGATATGCATAGAACTTTACTAAACATATGGAAAGACATAGTGCCTTTCCCAAAGAGCTTACTGTTGAAGAGTCCAGTCTGGTAAGTTGCTGAATGTTTCCCCTCAGGTGCTGAGTATTCTCAAGCCCCGTGGATAAAATACGCACTTCTGATTGTGAAGAAAACCATCTGAATGTGAACTAATGCAATGCTGTCCTCTTGAATTTGCAAACAGACAACCTGAAACAACAGTTTCAAAAGAGGAGTGGACTATCCCAATCACCTTAACGGGGGTAATCCTTGAAGTCTAACAATAAATTTCTCAGCATTATTATTTTTTCCACTGATGATCATTCTGACTTTATCTGTTGGGAATTGTAAGAGGAGCTAAATTAATGTACTACTGTGACTGTTTCCAGTAAGTATACAGCATGGTCATTTTAAAATTACTTGAAACAAAAAGATTTTCATAATTCATTGCAATTTAAAAAAAAAATCTTTGTGTTACCCAGTCTCTCCACCTTTGGAAATACCACTCAAAATTCAATCATGAGAGATTCTTTGATATTGCATTTAGTCTTCTTGAGTTATTATTATTATTAGAATTTCTGTGCTTTACTCTCATTAGTCAGTCAGAACAGCATTGTGTCTGTCAATTGTTATCACCATCTCCTCTGTTTTCCCCAGAGCCTCCTGTTATCTAGAACCAAAGCTTTCAAACTGTGCAGCCATTGCAATCTGAATTGCAGAGACACCCCTTGATAGGTGAGATTTGTATTAGCCATCGAAGATAAACACAAACAGACAAATACCTGAGACTAGGCAATCTTTCACTAGACTTGCTAACTTGTGTGAAAATTACTAACCGCCTTGTCTTCACAAAGATTTTACCTCATATCAAAATCACACCTTTCTTAGTGACGAGACAGACTTAGAAATGCAGCTGCTCAGGATCTTTCAGGATTTGACCCTTAGTATTTTCCAAACCTGAATAACCCTAAGAATTCACTAATAATGAAAATGGCCCTTTATGTTCAACTTACTTCATTTTAAAGATTCTAAGATCAAATTACACATTCCAGGTAGGATTTTTCAAAAGCATGTTTTGCCTAGTCTAGTTTTAAATGACTCAAGCAATGAGGTACCCTTTGGGTGATTTTTCTACAATCTAATACATTTTGAGATTAGGATGTTTCTTGATATTCACCCTAAATTTTCCTGTGCTGCTGATGTTAAACAACACCTCTTGTTCCTTAATATTCACACTCTTCAAATACTTGCAAATGGATATCTTATTCCTTCCCACATGCACAATTAGCCATGATTTGATCAATTCTTATTATCTTTCTCATATCTCAAACCATTATATAACAGTTATTTCTGTTGCTGTTCTCCAAGTTGAATTATCTCCAATTTATTGACATCTTTCCGGTACTGAGTTAACAAATTGAACTCGTTTATTTAGGCATGGTCTGTGCTTCAGCACATAAAGAAGGGTTATCAGTTCCTTGGTGTTAGGATGAGGAGAGGATGCCTTTGCACGTTTAGCTCAAAATCACATATTAATTTTTTTCTGCCATATTGCAGCCTATCTACTGTGCTGTCCACGGTCATTTGTAGGCCACTTTTGGAATTGCTGCCTTCCAAATATTTCTAGTCTGTTAAATTTTGAATTTTCAGAATGGCTTTAATATGAAATTATTTAGCACCATTTTTTTTTGCAATTCTGATATATGTTGGAAAGTTCAATAGTGCACAAAGTGTACATTTGCCTTTTGGGTCTCATACTCCTGTTTGGTATATTACATATCCTGCTGGCTAATATTATAGTCATATGGAATGTGGATTGGCTCAAAGCTTAGTAAAAGATTATTGTCATAATTTACTTTAGGTTTCTCCCTGCCACAACCCACTGTCACTTCCTGCTGAGGAAATAAAGTGTCCAGATGCAGCAATTGGTTCACGTAGGCTGTCCTCAAAAGGAACAGGACTAGCAATTTTACTTCTTTTTATTTTTAAGAAGATGAAAGCTAAGATCCTCATTTACATTTCTGCATCTCCAAAATCAAGGGCCCAAAGGCCAGTTCTGGAAAGGGTGAAGTAGCTGTGTAGTGCCCATAGGTGAGAATTTCCATCTGTACTTCACATGTCCCTGAGAAGAGAAAGAATTACCTTCACAGGACTTCTAAAACAAATCTCCTTGATCTCTCTCAAGTCTCGCCAGATCTCTATGGCTAGTGGGAAGTCCCAGTCATCTCAGGAGGCCCACAAAGTGGGAGAAGACTGGATTGACCTGTGCAGCAAGACAGCGAGAGAACAAACACCTCTTAAGTAAGTGTTATTTGCCTTGTTGCAGTTTTCTCCCCATCAAGATTTCCTAGGGCACTCTAGACAAGTAACCAAGGGAAAGCTGGTCATCCAATTGCAGCAGGTTTAAAAAAAATAAGAGAACAGACCACAAAGCAGTTTGGAAATGTAAACTGTCCAATGTTTATCTTGCCTAAGATGTAAATATAATTTATAAAGCTTGTTGGCCACAAGTTCAGAATTTAGCAAAGGACAGTGATGAACATCTTCAACACTGAACCACTAAATTAAATATGACATTAATGAGACCCATTTAATGCATTCAGCTTTGCTTGGCGGCCATTTAAATTGGATTGCTGCTGCGCTGAACTGAAAAGCTGCTGCTAACATCAGAAAACCACAGCTTGCAGTATTGCACCTCATAAGATGTTGCTGGATCTCAGTTTGCAAGTATTGTTTATAACTCGGGGTCTCTTGGCGTGCACCTCTTCCAGAAATGTAATTTGATTTAGAGGTTGGACAAACACATGGAAATTCATTGTCAACTCTTTGCCTACAAGAGCCTTTTCTCCACATGGGCTCATACGGTGGAACTTCATGATTGATGTGACTCTGGTATTGTGTCTTGATTGCAAGGCTATAGGTAGTTGGTCTGTTGGGTGAGATGCTTTTCATTGAGGGATGTATGCCAACAAGAAACCTAAGCTTAATTTTAATAGGAAGCAGGCGTTCAGCCTTTATTGTAGCACCTACACACTAAAAGAAGTACGATTTTAAGTGACTTATTTAAAATTTGAGCCTATGCATTTTCCCAGTGGGTCACCACATAACTGTTTTGCACAAGTATTTCTGTCACTAGGATTAAACAGTATGCCAGAAAAATATCACAGTGGTCAGTGATACTCAAATTTATACGCCTTTCCCCTGAGGGATGGTAGTATACTCAACTCCCAGGTAACACATGTAGAAAAGTGGCTGGCTGAAGCCTTGGTAAAGGGCTTCCTTGCACTGCATGTGCCTTTAAGCTACAGGCCTTGTTAGGCCCATTGCTACACGGAACCTCCATCCCCTGTTCTTTGGCTGAGCTGGCAACAGCTCAATGGCAGCACTACGAGTTTACAAACAATGCTGCTCTGAGCACTCAGCCCCACAGCATTTCCTCCTACCCACCTCCTGCAGCCCAGGAACATCCCCAAACAAACAAGTTGTTAGGATGTTTAAGGAAAAGGATGCAAAAAATACTGCAAATATTAGAGGCTTCACCTTCTCCTAAGATATTGTTCCTGTCACCTTATCTCAAAAAGGATGCAGCAGAAATCACTGTTGAAAATATTTGTTAACTGAATTTTTCAGTAAATGAAAATGTTCAGTAATGATTTGGAACACAATTTCAATAAAATATCAGTAAAAATGTCATGCTAATGTACCCAAAAAGGAAAATGGGTCCATTCTCAACCCTGCAAATTGGAAAGAGCTTCAAAATTTCCTTCAGAACTATTTCTATATTTTGACCAGCTCTAACTGGGATATTTCCCTTATGGAGAAGATCTGATTAAAGCATATAAAATAATGAATGGAATAGAGAGGGGAAATCGAGAGCTTCTGGTCACACAGGCCAATAACATAAGAACAAGGGAACGCTCCATGAAATTGAAAGGCAGCAAATTAAAACTACCGAAAGGAAGTATTTTCCCACACAATACATAATTAAGTCATGGAATTCATTGCCACAAGATATCATTGTGGGCCAAGAGCTTATCAGGATTAAAAAAAGATTGAATTTTTGTATGAATAACAAAAATATCCAGTTACAACCATAAGGATTTAAATAAATAAATAAAAAACATAAATACTTGGTAAAGGATATAAAACCTAATGCATCAGGACATAAATCAATCTACATTGTATGGTAGAGGTCTGCAAAATTTTTACCTTGCACGCCTCCTTAATACCACTCCCCATCCTTTGCATTACAGATTGGTTTATGCCCTGATGCATGAGGTTTTCTATCTTTTACAAAACTCTTGATATTTTTGTGTTTTAAATCTTTATGATTGTAACTGGATGTTCTTGATATCCAGCAGCTCCACCTCTATAGCAACCAGTAGCTCCTCCTCCTCTTATGGAACTCTACCCACTGCCTGCCACCTGGACTCCACCTCATGCCCTACTTCTTCCAGCAGGTCTTCTTTCTCCTGCGGCCCTCACACACCAAGTGTATGAGAATCCCCTCCTCCAGAACCCCACTCTGCACCTCATCCCTGCACAATCCTCTGCCCTTTCCCATCCCTCCCCCACTCCCTGCCCTGTGCCTTTTACACATGCTGCCTCATGGGACCCCACTCTCTACTCTCCCCCACTTTCTGCCCCCTCCCCTCCACTTGAGAGAGGATGAGAGTGCATATGTTTGTGTGATAAAGAAATGAAAGAGAGGGAACAAGCATATGTGAGTGCATGAGAGAATGGCTGATGCCTGGAGGTAGTGATGAATGAGTGTATGTACGAGGAAGAGGGTGTTTAATAGGTCCAGTGAACATGATTCTTTTCAGATGAGTTTAACTGGAATGAAAAGCTGAATTGCCTTAAATTTGTCTAAAAGGAAGGAATTTCTACTTGGCATTCCAGATTTCAAAGAAAGCACTCAGATTCTCCAATTCTGTTTTTTCCTGCCTCCCCTCAACTCACCAGTGCCTCCCAACTTCTGTTTCACTGGCTACAAGCATCGGCTATGAGAATGCCAGAACAGTTGAAAGTATTATTTATTTAGTTATAACATTTTTTTAACATATAAACACCTTGTCCTGAGGGGCCTGGTCATTGAGCCAAACAAAATTGGCAGCAGCAGTGAACGAATTCTTAAATTATTTAGAATGAGACATGACAGGCGTGAAATAATGTCAATTTCTTTAAAAAAAAGAGAAGGAGAGAAAGTAGAATGCAAAGCTCAGGTTGGCTCATTTCAGATTCCTTCAGCATAAGGGGTCGGCTATTTCACATGAAACACTATCACATTTTCTTTTCATTTCCTCAATTTAAGTAACGGTCCATACATGTAAGAGGAATTTAAGATTGGTGTTTGAAAGAAATATTTCTGCTCTTTGTACACTTTTCTTTTTCTATCTGGATTTCTTCCTTTTTCCCCATGGGAGAGAGAATGCTGCCACTGTTCAGGGCAGCTGTACCTGTATTACCCCTCCGTGGTCCACCAAGGGCAACCACTTGTAGCTTTCTAGCTCTCAGCCATCACCTCTTTTGGGCAGAGACCCACCTCTCTGCCCCTCCTGACCAGGGTTTTCAAGGCTGCATAGTTCCCTGTCTTACACAGTGATTTGCCCAGTAAGCCAGCACCTTCACTTTGCTTTCTCTCCCGAGGCGATGAACAGAGCAATTGCCCGCAGTTACGACACAGTCCCTTATACTCAAGCACATTCATTTATAAATTATAAGAAGAAAGCATTGCAAGAGAAAACTTTAAAAACAATAAAAGAACTTACTTATATGCATACTCATGGCTTACCAGAGGTCACCCTTATGAGCCCTAGTAGGTCAAGTCCTTCTAACCCTTCTGCAAGGATTGGAAGCCCCACTTGGACATAAGGCCCTTTCTGTTTGCTGGATCAGACAGAAGGCCCTGAGCCAGTTTAAACTCAGGCTAGCTATCCAAAATCCTATCTTTGTCTGTTGGTCTCAAGAGAGTATACGTGAGCCTCTCCAGAAGGTGACACCTTAGGGGGCCAGGAGGGGAGTGAACCAGGTTAATTTGCCTTAATCACCACCCACTGTTTTTAGTTCCTGGAGGAGCTGTGGGAGTTGTCCCCTATGGAATAGAACACAATCATATTTAAGCCATTCATTTATAGGAATGAATCCAAAACATACTGCATGGGGTTGCAATATCTGTCACATCTCCCCTCTAGAGACGTTACGTACAATCCTGGCCCACAATGATACACAAATTTAATACAACAATGCCTTCCAAGGATATTGCAGGAAGTTACCACATCTGTCATGATTGCCATGTTTTGGGGTAGGAGGTGATGAAGCAAGTGATGGGAATAGTAGATTTTACAGAAAGCTGGAAGAGAGCAGGGGATCTGGAGGGGTGTTGAAGGCAAAGAAGAGACACTAATACTGAGTCCAGAGGAGGATGTTATAGAAGAACATAAGCAAGAAAGAGCAGTTTACAGGGCTGTAGAAAGGAATAGTGTCTGGAGGTGCAAATAATTGGAATGGAGCCTTTAATGGGGCCTGCAGAGGCAGAATGAGACCAGCAGACACCATTGGAGCCTGAGGAAGCATCAGTGGTGTGCAGTCTATGTATGCAAGGCATGCATTGCATGCCCTGCATACCTGACTGGCTGTGCAATGTCCAAATGGCACAAATCCAGCCAACAGGATGGTTCTGTCTGGCTCTCACACAAAATGACATTCTCTGCACTGTGTGACCTTACATCGCATGGAGCACCCTAGGTTGAACCACCTACTCACTTACTAAAACTGTCATGGCATGCCACTGAGAAGCATGTTTGTGAAAAGAGGAATAGATGTTCTGCATGCTAAAACTGGTGTGTCTTGGCAGAGATTTCTGGAAATTTTTTCAGCAAATAAACCCTGTCTTGGCTCTAGTCTGAGTTTAGCAGGCCTTCATCTTCACAAATAATATCATTTACTTAAATTTAGAAAGAAAAAAAGGATACTGTTACTGACATAAATGGTGAGGTGTATTCTAAATTGCACTCTGATGAAGTGTAATGTATAAATCTAGCAGCACAATGTATCTGGCAGCAGTTTGTGGATTAAGACTTGCTTAAAACATTTATTTTAATCAGGTCAGTTTTGGGCATTTGCAATACATTAGGAAAAGTACCTGTCTGTAGCAAAATATGATCTAATTGAATAACTAAGAACTATTCTCAGAAACCGAATACCTTTGGTGTAATCAATGCATATTTTATAGAATTTGGATATATTTTAGTAGGGTTATTTTGTCACAATAACATAATGAGGGCAAGCTATAAAAGCCCTATACTAGCAGTGTGTATTTGCTGTAAATCCCATGCAAAATGTGAGTAAATCACAGGCTTCCCAGTAAGTGTGGTGAATTATGAGCATTTCCCAGATTTAGCAACAGAAGCGAAAGTACTAATTTAGAATATCATCTAAATTAGGTCTTTAAATGTTTGCTCTTGACAAAGGTTACTATGTTAATAGAGTGAATGCATAAGATTAAATTACACAAATACACATAAATGTACAGACACATTTATTTATGTTTGTATGTATACACGCACACGCATATATGTACATACATCTATCAGTACAAAACCACACATTTTCGTACACTAATGAAGTTATTATGTAAAACTCAAAGGACAGGACATACAGCCATTACGTGTGCAGATAACACTAGCACAGACTGCAGACCACTTCCAACATGCTTATGCAATTTCTGCTGGAGGCTGTTATCTAGCAATAATTGATAGCATGTGCATTGGGAGGTTTAGCTAGAGAGAGACAGACTATAAGATGGATGGCTGTCTTTGGCTACCACCTACAGATTATTAGATAACTAATTTTCCAATAGGCCTGAGAAAAAGGCAGTTGATTACTTGAGGCGTCTTTTAATGAATCCCAGCCAGCTTTTGTTTCTTCTTTGATATAAGGCTTCTGTGATACCAGTAATGTCCTTCATTTATACAGTAAAATATTAGACACATGAAAGCTGACAGCAGCCGAAGAACTATAATCTTATTTGCCCTTGCCCTTCATTTGTCCTCTATTCTCTCTTCCCCCACCCCTACTGGGTGTCACACAGAAAAACAGCGTCATGGTGTGAAGCTTCTTTTCACTAACAGTGTTCCTCCTATCAGAGTCAGGGGAGAGAAGCCAGAGCATTATACTGGATCAATGCTGGCTCAGCAGGGAACCCATATATTCTGGCTTTGACAAAGTAAGCCCGACCAAGTGGGGCCTAGGGTGGTGATGTTAGGCCACTCTCTCTTCTTGATTCTCCACTTGTTTATGAAACCGCATGAATGAGCGAATTTGACTCTGATGGTTGTCTATTCTTGTGCACGCAATTGCTAGAAAAGAAAAGAAAATACATGAAACACATTTATAGCCTAGGTTATGCCACCCCTTGCTCCCAGCATAAGGCTTACAGAAGATTCTGTACATACCATGTGCATACACTGGGTGAAAAACAACACAGTCACTTTGCACTTCTATAGCACTTCAGGAGTGTCACAGCATTCTACAGGTGTTAATTAATTAAGCCTCATAATACTCCCAAAGAGAGAAGTATTTTTATCCCCACATTGCAAATGGGAAACCTGAGACACAGAGATATCGTGCCAAAAGTTACAGACTGAGTCATTGACAGAGTTGGAAATAGATCTTAACAGTGTGACTCAAGTCCACTTACCTACATACTAGAAGCAATGCCTCCCAAGGAAAAGAAGAACATGGCAATTGTATTTTAAATTTTTCATAGCTTTCCTATATAACATGAGCTATGAGAACATGCAGAGGGTAGTGGGCAATATAATACAGAAGCACTTTATGAGATTGTGAAAGTTTCTGGAGCAATCGTTTATTCCCTTTATGTGAGTGAGAAAAATCAATAAAAAGAAAGAAAAAACAAATACACAAATCCAGTACTGTTATAGCCAATAGAAGATGGTGAAAACTGGGAAGTGCTATTGTCAATCTCATCCCCAGGACTTTACTTTTAATAGGGAAATGTGAATGATATACCTCATTTTGGTCATGACAAAACTACTTTGGCTTTTTACCAGATAACCAGTTAAGGCTGACCAGATTCTTTTATTTCAATTGGAACATTTTGAAAATATTTTTTCATGGGCTTTTAAAAAAATATTCAAAACAATGTAGCCTTTTAAAATAATATTTAAGTTTTGGATTTTTCATTTAATCAATTTTTCTTCCTCCCCCTTTTTACTCTTCCATCCTCTACCCCTTTTCTAGTTGCAGCACAGAAAGGGGGAGAAGATAGTACAGGGAAAGGGGAGAAGGAAGAAAAATGGAGGGAGGAGATACTGAAACATTAAAAAGATTAAAAAAATAGAAAATGAAAATGAGGAAAGAATAATAAATATACTGTTCTTATTTTTTCTGCACAATTTTCCCAAGAGAAGCCTGATTTCTGTAGAACTGTAGTGCACTGAAAACTCCAACTACATCCAATCCACTAATGGAGTATTGAGAGCCATAACAGCTTGAAGATTTCTCTCTCAACTGCAAACATTGGGCCAGATCCAGCAGACATTTTAAAAATGTGGTTAAAATGTACACACTGTGGAGCAGTTCACTGAAGTCAATGGGACTACTCACTGTGCATAAAGTTACACATGTGACTAAGTCTTTGCAGGATCAAAGCCTTATATTTTAAAGTTAGATCATTGACAGAAAAGTTTGTGAAAATGGCATCATTGCAGAGATCAGCTCCCTATTTATATTTTTAACCATATTTACTTTGCAACAAAAAGTTTTCACTACTTTTACATCCCTGAGCACCACAGAGCTATCACAATTCTAAGAAAACAAAGCAGATTCTATTCCAGTTTGTGCATCATCATCAGAATTTTTAACTAAATTCCTATTGCAAAATCCTTACTCCCAGTGATAGTGCACGAGCCTGAAATGGAATAGCTTGACTCTGCAATTCCAGAGTTAGGTTGCAGCACTGATGGAACAGACTTGTTTGAACTAGAAAAGTGAGGACATTTTCTCCGAAGACACTGAAACATAAGGTGAGGACATTTTTTTTATATAGAGAATACAACAGGAGCTTAAATATTAACCACCTATTACTCATTTGTGGTATTCCTTTTAGTAATGATGACCTCTCATGCTACGTTAGATGCACCTATACTGGAATTTTTGTTCAATACCATCCCACAAACAGATTGATCCAAACATCAGAAGTGGCTGTTACATAAAAATTATCCCTAAACTGTATAAATCTGAAGTCATGCTGTAATTCTCAGCTGAAAATCTTATGTGCACAGTGCAGTCTCAATTTAGAATCAGTTCAAAATATTGAAGAAACTCAAGAAGCTGCTGTGATGAATTTGGAGCTGCTCTGTAATAATTGATGAATAGTGTTTGTTGACCTGTTTATTTAAATGTTTAAATATAGTGGCTTTGTTTAATAGGAGGCTGTCGAGATAAACAAATAGGAAAAAAAAGAGTGGCTCAGTATCAGCCTCCTTTGTACACAATGAAGTGTTGTTAAGAGACAAAACCAGGACAGGAAAAGGCCAGGAAATCAAAAGAACTGTGGCAGGTTGAAAAAGGAACATTCTCTCAAGGAAAAGAGAGAGTCATTCAGGGGAACCAGACTGAGACACAAGACCCCAATTGAGAAGTAGGGCATGGGGGGCCTGAAGAAGTTAGGCGTACTTAGGTCACCATCAGGGAATGGCGAGCCTTTCGTGAAGATGGATGTGTGTAGACTGTTGGTTGTTTTAAAATCCTTTTTCTCTAAATGCTTTGCTCGTATTGCAAAATAAACAGTACTTTGTCGTGAGAAGGCTGTATAATCACTGGATATCACTAGTCACACATTCCCAAAGAGAAGAACTGCAGGTATCTGAACTCAGTCGTACCTTCTGGGTAAGCATGGTTTATAATATGACTACTATAAGCCCAGGGACAGGCTAAGGCCTGGTGTACACTGGGCTGGGGGAGAGGGGCGCGGAATCAATCTAAGATACGCAACTTCAGCTACAAGAATAGTCAATTCTCAAAGCACTTTGGATATGAGTCACCACTGTATTAAACTGCTGTAATAGAGTGGTGAATGTTTGTAGACTTCTTTGAGATGTTTAAAGGCAAGATGCTGCATCCAGTAAGTAATTTGTTTGTACCACACATTGTACATTTTAAAGTATTATTATTGTAAGTGCAAAGCATTATTTCTGTTGGTTTCAGATGAGCATAAACTGTTGCAATCTGCTTGTGGCCTGTTACACAATTTATGTGATTTTAAAGAAAGTTGTGCAAATGCATTGCAAAATCAGGAGCCTCTAATGGCAGCCCACTGACTCAGGAACAGAGAAACAACCCTTTCATTTTACAGGCTACTGTCAACAATTAGTTGAAATTAATTTTAAAAAAAGTCTGTGTGGTAATGCAACTGGGCAGGATATTGAACCTGAAGACAAATAAAGGTAAATGATGGTTGTACAACCCTCTGTTTTCCAGTTATGTCAGAGGGTACAATTCCCAGCAAAGACAGCAAGACAAGTTATTTTCAAAAGTGTCCAGGAGAACAATAAAGATGTGGTAGGACCTATATCTTACGCAGGGGCGGCTCCAGGCACCACCACGCCAAGCACGTGCTTGGGGTGGCAAGCCACAGGGGGCGCTCTGCCAGTCGCCACGAGGGCGGCTGGCAGCTTGCCTTCGGTGGCATGCCTGCGGAGGGTCCGCTGGTCCCTTGGCTTTGGCAGACCTCCTGCCGGCTCCGCAGGCAAGCCACCGAAGGCAGCCTGCCTGCCGTGCTTGGGGCGGCAAAATGCCTAGAGCCGCCCCTGATCTTACGGAGAACTAAAAGTTTCATGTTTGAAGATGGCAGTGTTTTTTGCTTTGTGGGTCTCCATTTTGAAACTTCTTTTGACTACAATCTCATCTCACTTCTTATAAAACTGAGAAGCTTATTGTTAACAGCAAGAGGGTGAAAGAGAATCCTCATGTCCACTGTAGTGCAAGCAGGAGTTAATTAGAAAAGGAAAAGGTGAAAACGTAAAGCTGTCCGTATTGAAACCCACAGCTGTGGCTCTGTAAATGAGGGCTTCAGAAGTATCACAGTTTGGGGTATCAGCTCAGAAGTACACTGATTTTTAATTGCTGCACAACTTGTGGTTAGAGGGGCTGAAAATGTGATGAGTGGCACGTCTAAACAAAGAATGTTCTGGAGCTTTGCAGGGTAGGAGGAAAATTAAGAATTGAGCAACTATCTGTCAGTGGGTATTAATGAGGACAGACAAAGGGACTCTACCACAGGCTTTTTTCCTTCACTCAGGGAGTGAGTTCCATGGCAACCACTTGTGTGGGAGAATTTACTTTTGTTTTATCTTTTTAGAATCATCACTTTATTCCCATGGCTCAAAGTGGCAAATGGGGGGTCGTGGGGAATGCTGAGATCATGAGGAAACTGAGGTTAGAATGAAAGAGAAACCAGTGAAATAAGCTGCAGAAGAGTAATGAGAATGAGATCACAGTAACATTCTTTTGCAGGGTACGCTAATAGAAAGCAATCACTATCCCTTATCCTAAGCAGTTTCTGGGAGAGAGAAGTATCTTGTGAGTGTGGAACAACATCTGTTTGAGTACATAACTGTTTCAACCATAGTATAAACCACCCATCCCTCAATGCACCCTCTCTCTTGCCCTAAACCTAGCACCAAGGGGGATGTAATAGATAATCTAGTTCTAAAGAAAAATCTTAAATTTGTGAGCTATGTTTGATGCATAATGGCTAAACAACATATCAATATAAGTAATATTTAGCATTTTAAACTCACTATATAACATTAATCCTTGTGAGGTAGGAAATTATTCCTATTTAGCAGTTTGCTTCAATAGACAAAAAGAGTTTATTGACTGCCAAGGCTAAAAAGCAAGCCAGTGGTACAGTCAAGATTAGACCTTAGGTTAGTTCTAAAGAGAATGTGTACAGATCCCTTTTCCTCAGGAACACACTATGTTACTCTATAGTAATAGCTAGGATATCAATGCAGGAGGCCAAGTCTCACTTAGGGATTTTAGATAAATAGAAATGTAAGAAGAAATACACAGGAGATTTCTGTGAACCAAAATCTGCTTAGTTACCTTGGTTTCTCTCCCAATAGTACATAACCTCACTTAGCCTAGAGTGTACAGATAACCTTAAGATACTTAGGGTGAGAGTCTCCTCTCACACTGTTACACCAATGTGTCTCCATCAATGTCAGTGGACTTACTGCTGTGTTATTCCCTTATCTGTGGCGGTAAGAGAACCAAGTCCAACTTTGTACAAATGCCCCCTAGCAGATCTCTATTATATCCTCTTTTCTAGGTGAGGCAGGAGGACAGTTTACCTCACATCTTCATTTCTGCAAGGGGACAGTGGCAAGGCAGGGGAGAAGGACACATGAAATAGTTTTGTGTGTGGGCAGAGGCTTCTAGCCCTTGTGGGTATAGACCACTTGCCCTTTGTTAGTAAATATTTTAGTCATGAGGGTTGTCGTGTGGCTTTTTTAGGTTGTGTGCTATTTATTTGTGGTTCCCATCATAGGTGCTGGAATGAGGGGTGCTGAGTGTATGGCAGCACCCCCTGGCTTGAAGAGGTTTCCATCAGATACAGAGTTTACAGTTTGGTTCAATGGCTCTCAGCACCCCCACTATACAAATTGTTCCAGCACCCCTGGTTCTCATCGACTACCTATCCCAACTGACAACACTGTTTGAACGTCCTTGGCATTTCATCAGGAGGGCATCTGTCTGTGGAGCAGCCCAGCGAAACCATCATGAAATGACCAGTTCAGGCACAAAATCTACTCAGATCATCTTTACCAGGATAACTGATTACTGTCATCATTATGTACATAGCATCAAGAGTGTGCTGGGCATTTGACAGACATGTAAGGAAACAAAGTTTTTTTTGCCCCGGGATATTACAGTTTGATAATTGATGAAAAAAACAAATATTTTACTAATTTATATTTTAAACTGTTTTATATATTTATATGCATGGCATGCATGTATGTATATTTACATAAATTTGCAGACACAATGCCTCTTTGTCGTACTTACACCTAATCAATGCATTCACTCCATACATCTGTACCAGCATTTACTCTATGCACCCTTTCATTTCTCCTCAGTGAATCAATGAGAAGGATTTTGCAAGGCCAGCGTACAGTTACATTCCGAACAAGTACATGATATTTTACCTGGGACTCTGTCATTTTAGTTAGGAAATAAATACAATAGAACCTCAGAGTTACGAACATCTCAAGAATAGAGGTTGTCTAAATCTGAAATGTCTGAACAAAACGTTGTGGCTGTTCTTTCAAGAGTTTACAAGTGAACAATGACTTAATACAGCCTTGAAACTTTACCATGCAGAAGAAAAATGCTGCTCTCTCTTTATTTTTTAGTAGTTCACATTATACACGGTACTGTACTATATTTGGTTGGGGTTTTTATGGGGGGGGAGGGGGAATGTCTCTGCTGCTGCTTGATTGTGTATTTCCGGTTCCAAATGAGGAGTGTAGTTGACTGGTCAGTTCGTAACTCTAGTGTTCGTAACTCTGAGGTTCTACTGTAAAGGAGAGTGGGCCTATCTAAGTGTTTTTAAATGATAGCATCTTCTTGTTTAATGCATTATACATCTTCTTCCTTAGTTTTTCTAACATCTGCCAGTTATCCCCTGGCTTCTATGAACAGACAGCATTTACCAGCTGCCTTGGTATGGTCACCAGAACTTGACTGCTTTATGAACCATCTGCAACTTGCACTTCAGATAAGATTTCCCAGAGGTTTTAGTCTTTCTTCACTTATTTCAAATTGGCTTGATTTATCAAGTTCCTCATGTTCTTATTACAAGTAATGCTAATGCCTGCAACAAAGTGTTGTTTTGTTACACTGTGTTTGCATTGTTTACTAGTTCATTTAAGCAAATATGCTAATAATAAGGGTCTTCTCTTGATACAAAGGCACAGACATTAGGCCAAATTTAGCAGTGGTATAAATGGGGGCAGACTGAGGCATACTTTTATACCAACATCAAATTTAGCCCAAATAATCTATTATTGTGTTAGAGTATATATTTATGTATAAAGTATAAGCACCATCTATTAATAAGTTTATTCGACATTTCCCATTAGAAGATCCTGTTTCAGTTCTTTTAAGCTTTACCAGACTTTATCCATTTGAGCTAACATTTTCCATATCAGGTGTCTGCCTAAGTATGAAGATTTTTTTCAAAAACTTCAGCCAAAACAGTTCAGCCATTTTCAAGAACAAGACTAGGGAAAATATGGGGTTTTACCCATTAAAAAAAAAATCTGGTGACCTTTTTTGTGACAAGCTCTAGTGCTCCCATGCTTTGGAGAAGGATTTGAAATCTGGCGGGGGTGATTTAGCATTTTCTAATGGCATTTGTAATTTGTAACATTTTAATTACATCATTAGTACAGCTGGGATATTGTTAAACAAGTAAGTAGCATTAGACCACCTTTTAATTGGCCTTCAGTTCTCTAAGAATCCAAAGAGAACTCTGCGACATGGAAAGCAATAGAAGAGCAAAAATGAAAGAGAAAGAACAATTAGAGGAACTGGAGACTATATATACGTCTACCCTAATGTAACACGAATTTGGATATAACATGGTAAAGCAGTGCTCCGGTGGATCAAAGCAAGTTCAATATAACGCGGTTTCACCTATAATGCGGTAAGATTTTTTTGGCTCCCAAGGACAACGTTATGTCGGGGTAGAGATGTACTAGCCAACAGATAGAACATTTTTTAAAAAACCTAATGAAGAATTCTTTGATAACTGCCTTGGCCAGTCTTGAGAACACTGTGTTAGATACATTTTGGCCATTTTAATAGAAACCGCAGTCCACAAAGCAAGTATCTGAGTTTTTCATCAGTAATAATTTTGGTCTACTATATTTAACAATATTTCTCATATTTCCTTATTCCTCTGGGAAATGGAGAAGCCTCTGAACCCCTCTCCTTCCATACGAATAAGGAAATATGAAAAATATTACCAAATACAGTAGACCAAAATTATCACTGATGGAAAGAGTGAGATAAGTCACTTTTTGGCTCAGATTCTCAGCCACACACAGGAAGAGACGAGACACAAAGCAATCAGTTGTGCCACCACTGGGCAGGCAAACTGATAGCATAGAATTACTGCTAGCATCATGATTTAAACCTAACTACAGACTGGGCCTTCTTTGCTATCCTCGCTTACATTTCCATGTTTGCTTTTCTGCTCCTTCTTATTCCTTTCCCAAAGAGGCTGAGGGGTTGTAGGCTCAGCATCATAACTAGTAAACGGGCAAGCAGGCTAAGTAAGAAGAGTCATGAAACATGAACTGTGCCATACAAAAAAGAGCTTGCTGTGCCTCCCTGATCTCCAAAGTTATTCTGGGATGATGGCCATAGCTTAAAAAATCCTTGATATTAAATCCTTGATATTAAAAATGTTTTTAATATCAAGAAGGATGGAGATAATTGGAGAGGGGTCACAGAAGGGCCATGAGAACTACTAAAGGATTAGAAAACATGCCTTATAGCGATACAGTCAGAGCTCAATCAATTTACCTTAACAAAGAGAAGGTTAAAGAGTGACTTGATGACAGTCTATAAGTGTCTAAATGGGAAACAAACATTTAATAGTGGACTTTTCAAAATGTAGCAGAGAAAGTTATAACATGATCCAATGGCTGGAAGTTGAAACTAGACACATTCAGACAGGAAATAAGGTGTACATTTTTGACAGTGAGAGTAATTAATCATTGGAATAATTTATGAAGGGTCATGGTGGAGTCTCCATCACTGGCAATTTTAAAATCAAAACTGGATGTTTTTCAGAAAGAGCTGCTCTGGGAATTATGGGAACGGAGTTCTATGCTTTGTGTCATACAATAGGTCAGACTAGATGGTCACAATGGTCCTTTCTCGCCTTGGAATCTATGAAAACAAAAAAACAAAAAACTGAAATTTGTAAAAGGGGCATTTGATGACATCTTTAGCAAAATAGCTAAGCCATTAAAATATGGCTATGTTTTCTTTATCTCTTCTTTTCATGTGTTTATTTGGTCCTCCATTCTCATTCACTTATTCTGCTCTTCCTTTTCCTCTCTGATAGTTCATTTTAAGATTCTCATTAAAGAATTGTTTAGCTGATGGCAAGAATTAATCAGCAACTCCAGAACAAACACAGGCAAACAAATTGAAACAAGATCATTGGAGGGTAAGAGAAATGATGAAAAGTTTGGAGAGTGAGAACTTTCAAAAAAGATTTCGAGAACTAGACATGTTCAGTCCAGAGGAAAGTTGACAGAGTAAACACAATGTTGACAAACATCTAAAGGGATGTTACAAAGAGAACAGGAATCAATTATTCTGCACAGCTAGTGAGGTCAGAACTGAGATTGCCAATTAAGCTAGTGCAGAGAAAGTGAAGGTTAAATATTAGTACCCAAATAAAAAACACAGATGTTAACTTCACTAATGTTCAGAACCAATAAGTCACCAATCAGAACTATGAATTTGTTACATGAAAGCCCTTTCCGGAAAGAGGGGGGTAACTATTACAAGGGTCATTTCAACTTAGGCATGGTCTACACAAGGGAGGAGGAAATCGACCTAAGATACGCAACTTCAGCTACGAGAATAGCGTATCTTAGGTCGACTTACCTCACATCCTCATGGCACAGGGTCGACTGTCACCACTCCCCCATTGACTCTGCTTCCGCCTCTAGCTGCAGTGGAGTACAGGAGTCGATGGCAGAGCAATCGGGGATCAATTTATCGCATCTACGCTAGATGTGATAAATCAATCCCTGATAGATCGATCACTACCTGCCGATCTGGCAGGTAGTGTAGATGTATTCTAGTGGATAGAGCATTATGGAATGTATTATAGTGAAGAATCCTGCATTGGGATGGGGTTGGACTTTTCAACATCCTCTTCTGGGTACCTAATTATACCCCCAATAGAATATATAAAAATCCCATTGACTTCAGTGAGAGTTATTCTATCCTATCCTGCATAGTGAAAACAGTGTCCCAAGACAGAAGGAGAAAGATTAAAATTAATTAATAAAACTCCAATACAGCACAAGAAGAGCAATGAGCTGTGTTGCACCAACTACAGATTAGATCATAAGCATACTAGGAACCACTGAAGTGAATTTCAGAACTTTGTAAGTCTTTTTTCTGCTCTATCTCAAGCAGCTTTTAGAAAGGAGGGGTTATAAAAGGTTAGAAGAAACTGTTCACTGAAGTTCCAATATCTGATGAGGAGCTCACAGACGCTTTTATTTTAGGGTAATATATTTTAGCTAAACATGGGTTTAGCAATCGTACATTGCTTGCCATACCGGGAAAACATCGCCAAACTGGCTGGTTCTCTATACATTTTAATCAACGAGAAAGGAATAGAAACCCCAAGGCTGAGTAATAATCAAATACAACATGTCTGTTCTCCCACTAATGAGCAGGGGAATACAATGACCTCATCTCCATATCTCAAGGAGTGAATGCCAAATCCTTTTTATTTTAATGCTAGATTTGTAAATCATCAATCTATAGATTGAGTCTTATAGAGAGAATTACAGTAAAAAATGATTTAATATTCACTGTGCTCTAGATTTAATTCCATATTCCTTATATATGTTTGATATTTGGGGCATAAAACTAGTTACTATTGGGAGGAGAGCTTTTTTCTCTCATCAACAGTTGTGTGACTTCCCTGTTCTTTAATGATAGAACAAACATACTTGTTTGATTACTTGTCAGCCTTGGGGTGTTTGTCCCTTTTTTGCCATTTGAAACTACTGAACTATTGGACTGGAGGGAGGTTACTAGTGTAGTTCCTCAAGGCTCAGTCACAACCCTGATTTTATTTAGTATTTTTATTAATGACCTGGTCTGATGGGGCACCCCACACTGGATAGGGAAGGGTTAACCCTACATTGTGGGTTGAGGAAGCCGTGCCCCCTTTACTCTACTGGGCATGCTCCAGGCGCACTGATATAAAAGAGAGCAGCTCAGCTCAGTTGGGACTGACTGCTGGGGAGGCAGGAAGTACTCCACTGGTTCTAGTTGAGGATCAGCCAAAACCTGAGGCTGCGGAGGCCGGGGACACTACAACCCAAGCAGACACTACTGAGACCCCGCTGAATCAGGAGTCACTGGGGACAGCGCAGACTGGGGAACCCAGAGACAGCAGAGATGCCCAGACAGCAGCAATGGGAACTACAGTAGGAAGCAGCCCAGGGGAATTAGATAGTGGCCTGGTTAGTGAACCGGAATTTTGAGTCAGCGTGTTTCAGTCGGAACCCCCCGACTGACTCAGTGGCACACGTCCCTGCCACTACCAGGGCCCTGGGTTGGGGTCCAGTGGAGAGGAAGGGCCCGGACCCTGCTACTAGGGCTGCCACTCCCCCACTTGTGTGTGGCGGCCCCCTTCCTGACTTTGGCCTCTAGGCCTCCCTGCCCTGCCAAGAAGGGCGAATCTATGGACTCTGGCCACTAAGCTTTACTGCCTTGTCTTCCTGGGGTGAATGTAGTGATTAGGGCTACTAGACCTACTAAGAGGGGTGCGTCTATTGTTGCTGGCCATTGGGCCGCATTGCCCTGTCTCATTAGGGTGAACTTATTGACTGTAGCCGCTGGGCCTTACTGCCTTGCTGACTGGGGCCAATTTATGGACTCTGGCTATTGGGCTGCACTCCCCTGATAAGAAGGGTGAGTATATAGACTAGGCTTAGGAGTGTGAGGGGGCGCATTTGCCCCACACTGGTCAGTGTTTTCCCCAACCCTGTCACACCTGGACACAAAGAGTAGGAATGTGCTAATGAAGTTTACTGATGATACAAAGTTGAGAGGCATTGCCAATACAAAGAAGGATCGAAATATTCTAGGGAAAGATCTGGATGACTTTCAAGCCTGGCATGACAGAAATGGGATGAAATTCAGTAGTACAAAGTACAAGGTCATCCACTTGGGGTCTAATTATAAGAATTTCTGCTACAAGCTCAGGTCACATTAGTTGGAAGCAAGAGAGGAGGAGCGAGATCAGGGTGTGTTTGTCAATAACAGGCTGACTGAGCCGCCAATGCGATATGGCTGTTGAAAAAGCAAATGCAAACCTAAGATGCATCAGGCATGGCATTTCCAGTAAAGGTACAAGGTACTGCTTAGATCTCATTTGGAACAGTGTTCAATTCTGTTCAAGAAAGATGAATTTCAACTGAAATGGGTGCAGAGAAGAGCTACTAGGATGATTAAGGGAATGGAGGGCCTGTCTTATGAGAGGAGCCTGGAAGAGCTTAGCTTGATTAGTCTAGCAAGAAGAAAGCTGAGAGGGGATATGATTGTGCTCTATAAATACACCACAGACGCAAATACTAGGGAGAATGAGGAGCTATTTAATGTTGTCCCAAGAACAAATGGGTATAAGCATGAACAAATTCAGGCTGGAAATTAGAAGAAGGTTTTTAACCATCAGTGAGTGAGGTTCTGGAACAGTCTCCCAGTAGAAGTCGTGAGGGCAAACAATTAATTTTAAGAGAGAGCTGGATAAATTCATGAGTGTGATTGTATGACAAGGTTGCTTGTGACAGTAAGGGCCAGGGTTCAACAGGCCCGGGACTTTCTTCTGGTTTATGTCTTATGTTCTTAAAAGCTCATGCTTCAGGTTTTCAGCCAGTCACCTGCAGGGTCAGGAAGAGATTCCACCTTTATCCCCCATGTATCTTGGATGGGGAAGCTGTTAGTCTTCTTCCCCTGAAGCATCAGAGATGGCTATGAATGGAGATGGGACATTGGACGGGGGTGGGTCTGGGATCTGAGAGGGCACTGAGCATTCTCTCTTGGGTGCTTGGTTAGCTGGTTGTTGCTCACATGCTCAGGGTCTAACTGGTCACCAAATGTGGGGCATTTTTCCCCAGATCATGTAGGCAGTCATCTTGGAGATTTTTTATCTTCCTATGCAGCATGGGGTGCAAGCTGCTTGCCAGGATCATCTGCATATATGTTCCTTAATTAATACTCTGCCATTACGAGGGCCTTAGGCACTGGTACACCTCAACTCTGTCTGTTCTCTCCCCATGGCACATACTAGTTGAATCTCCTGTGGGCTGTAATATCTTGGTCTAATTTCAGTTGTTGGCTGACCAGTGATATATAGGAGGTCAGACTAAATTATGAGTCAGTCCCATCAGGCCTTAAATTCTATGACACTAATGTGTAGAGAGCTAAACCATTTTCATTTTTTTGGTGCAGATATTGATGTTCTTTAAAAATATGTAATGGGATAAAGAACCTTTCATTTCTATTTCATCAGTTCAAATGCAGGCAGGTTGGCAGTGACAAAGTCATTACCATATGGTTACTATGTTGAATTACCATCCACGTTGCAAAAAACCCATCACCACTATAAACAGCTTGTCAATAGAGACCATGTGTATAGCAGGAGTTAGACAAGAGATCTAAAAGATGGGTTCCCCTATCCATGTTTGATTGAGAGGTTGTCCACAATTGTTAAAGTGTATGTGAAACTTGATAGATCCTACCCATTCCACCAGGACAACATTTAACATGAGCTGAGTCAGTAGGTAGGGACAGCTGAAAATGCTAGAGAAGTCAGTGGACGGAGCTATCCTCCCACAACTGTAGTGATGTCTGCCCTACAGACATTTTCTAAAAATTTCCCATTGCTGCTAACACCTGCTCTGCTCCACCAGAATTAGCAAAATTGGGAACCATAATGTAGATAGGTCACCAGTGTTTTTATATTCTAATGCTAAGTACTTGGAACTAGAGATTGATTTTTCAGTTTACAGAACCCAAAAAAGGTTCATTTTGAACCCAAACTGATTTTTTTCAGCTTCTTACTGAAACAAACAAAACAAAACATATCACTCAGCTCTACTCTGAACAAGGTCACATGACACAGTCGTTAACAATGCCAATGGCATCTGGAAGCCCATCTACACTAAGACTCCCCATGTTGGTAATGCTGGTGGAGGTGGGCCAGTATGTGAATCTTCAGAAAGTTTCCCTTGTGTAGACATGGCCTAGAAGTAGAGATTTGGTTGGAGAAAAAGATTGTCCTACTACTGAAAAAGTAATTGTGCATCATGTTCTCTCAACATGAATGGAGAAATCAAGTATCTCCTAGGGATCAATTCACAAACCCCTAGCCTCATCTTAACACGTAACTAAAACTGGCATTATATTTTAGGTTCCATATTATTAAAATATCCAAATTATTTTTAATAGGCCAGAAATTTTCAATAAGTGAAACATTCCTGACACTTATTTTATACTTTGTTCACATTGCCTGAAATAACACTAGGCACCTTGTTTCTCTGTTCTTAAATCTTTTGATTTGGAAAAAATATATAAGCAGTTCTATCCTAATTAACTCAAATACTTTATAAGCCCCCTAGCTGTGACAAAAGTTCTAATGGGTTTCATTAGTGGTTCTACATCAGTCTTCTATGCAACACAAAATCATTGATGCTTCTTGCATGAAAAAAAATATTGCCAGAGTAAATAGATCAAAAATTGAACTTCTTTTCCTGTTTACTCTTGGGAATATTTTCTTTTAAAATAATGAGGAAAATTACTAATTTACACACTGAGGAAAATTATACAGTGGTTTTCCCCCCCAAATTTTGCGTTGCACAAAAACCTCCCATGATAGTTCTATTACAATCCTGCATACAGAGCAACCTGATTGTTTACCTAAAGAGGGAGGCAGTAAGTAGAATGGAAAGAATGCATTGGAACTGGCTTACGCAGACACATCATGAATAATATCCCAGGGAGAGTAGTAAGGAAGAGCAAGCACTAATATTAGAAAAGGTAGGCCATTAAATACAATACAATCTCATTTATCCACCCTCCAAAGTCCATTGAGGTCTAAGGAGAGTCTTTCCATTTAATTCAATGGCCTGTGAACACGTTCTCAACCAGAAATGCCTCTTATCTCAGTCCCAGTTATGTCCCTTGATGTGAATTGCTCTGTTTCTACCCAGTTGTCTGATGCAGTAGGTATTCACCCATGAAAGCTTATGCTCCAATACATCTGTTAGTCTCCAAGGCGCCACAGGACTCTCTGTTGCTGGTTGAATATGTTTATGCACACAAACAAAAAAGACTAGGACTTCCTCGAGTTATACAATATGCCAGTTTTAACCTAATAGGATGCTTTTAGTTTGCTTTCTCAGTGTGCATTTAGTTCTAGTAAAAGGTGCAAGATGGAGACCAGTGGAGGCTGGTGTTCTCTACTCACAGCACAGATATAACCAAGGCAACCACTCTTAAGCTTCCTCACTTTGTCTTACCAATACACCATAAACTAGACTTCTTGGAGCACCACAAGGGGTGAGTGGGTATTTCTATGTTAATAGCCCTTTTGTCCTTAGGGCCTCTGAGGCTGCTGATCAGGATGTCAGGTAGTAGCAGTTGTGATATAGGTTTTTGCGATACAGACTCCTGTCCACTAGGAGGCACTAGACTGAGCTAAATGACGTTTCCCATGAACTACTGAGCTGTCATTAGATAGTAAAGAATTTCATTCAGTGACAAATTGGACTGAATTTGAACCAGTGATCTCAAAGTGAAATGCTGATGACCCCATTCTCAATTCCCAGAGCCATCTAGTCTGAGTTAATTTCCATTTAATTGTCAAAATCCACTCAGATGGAATCTTCTTGGTTTTATCTTCCTCCTTTTCCTGACTATAAGTTTTAAAGGGTTTAGAGCATAGGCTTTTGGAGACATTACGAATCAAGGTGGTAATTCAGAAGCTGAGCCTAATGTAGCATATTATTTATTATACGTATCACAGGAGTGCCCAGACGCCCTAGGGACCCATTGTGCTAGGTGTTGTACAAATTATAGAAGTGTAGGAATGAAAAGAAGCTCAGTAGCTCATGTAGTCCAGTCCCCTGCACTCAAGGCAGGACTATGTAATAACTAGACCATTTCTGACAGGTGTTTGTCTTAAAAACCTCCAGTGATGGAGATTCCACAACTTCCCTAGGCAATGTGTTCCAGATCTTAAATAAATGCAGAACAAAAAGACGGTCCCTGCCTCAAAGACCTTACAATTGAAGTAATCTGCTTCTAGGCATTAATGTATGTTTAGGAAAGGCTATAGCAGAGCACAATAATGTCAAAAGAGAGAGGCTGCAGAAACTAGGTGCAGGTATCCAGAATGGGAACTGGGGAAGGCCCAGTGACAACATGAGGAGGCACTTGATGAGCATCAGAACAGCATATTGAGCAGCTATTCACAACTGGAGAAATTCATCCAGGAGCAGGAGGCCAACTTAAGGCCTGACGGAGTTACATCCTTAAAAATGGACACCAATAGAACCAGGAGAGGAAAGATCACAGTAAGAGGGATAGGGGAGACAAAGTTGTGTTAACTTGGATGGGTAAATGGGCCCAGAGGATCAAAGGTATTAACATGACCCTGTCACCGTGCAACACTCAACAATTAATCAAGGTTCAAGGTTTTGAGCACCGAGATCTTGGTCTGGTTAGTTCGAAGGCACAAACACAAAAATTCATGCCAAAATTTGAACATATATTGACTGGGATACACAAGTGGAAAAGAATCAACAATAAAACAAAGCATTCTGAAACTTAAATTGTCCTACAAAGCAAATGATCAAAACTGATCAAGTCCCTTTTTGAGAGAAAGGATACCAGTTAGACCTCCCGTTCTGTCACGCAATCCTTCTGAATGGGGAAGAAAGGATTAACCCTGTTGGATTTTGAATTGATCACTGAGAACAGTGTTTACTTTTTCTGCCTTTTGACAAAACAGACAGATGCAAGAGGGAAAAGAGAGAGGACAGTACGGGGGTGGGGGGAAAATATGGCTTTTGTTGATGATCTCAGGATACAAGGTCCCTGGTCAAACATGGATGGATACTGTGAGCTGGAAATTTGGTGATAACAGTTGTTCTGAATCCTGGCTTAATTAGTTGCTATGGGATGCCACTCGACTGATCTGGTCGGGTCCCTCACTTCCACTGGTCCTTCTCAGACAGGGCAGAGCTGAATGAGCAGCCTCATTCCGGTTTGTTGGTGCAGTTGGTCTTAGGATAAGATGAAAAGCTGAGAGAGAGAACGAGAACACAGGAGAAAACTAGCGGAGGACAGAAAGGAACACGTGAAGAAATAGGAGACACAACAGGATCTCACACGTATCAGGCTGGCATACTCACTGGTTATTCAGTGATTTTTCATGCATCCTCACCGGTGCAGGTCAGGACACCCCAATAATCGAGGCTCACCAGTGAATGGCAGAAGTAAGTTCTGGAATGAAGATCCCTGTTGGCCACTTTGGTCCCAAAGTTTCTCTCTTTAAAACTTCAAGGGGGAATGATGAGTGGCATAGGCCAGTGGTTCTCAAAGCAAGTCCACCGCTTGTTCAGGGAAACCTCCTGGAGGGCCAGGCCAGTTTGTTTACCTGCCGCGTCCGCAGGTTCGGCCAACTGTGGCTCCCACTGGCCGCGGTTCACCGCTCCAGGCCAATGGGGGCTGCGGGAAGCAGCGCGGCCCGAGCGATATGCTGGCCGCCCTTCCCGCAGCCCCCATTGGCCTGGAGTGGCGAACCGTGACCAGTGGGAGCCGCGATCGGCCGAACCTGAAGATGTGGCAGGTAAACAAACCAGCCCAGCCCACCAGGTGCTTTCCCTGAACAAGCAGCTGACCAGCTTTGGAAGCCACTGGCATAGGCCATTCCCACATTTATTTTGTTCACTTATTAGGCTTAGCTTCCAAACAAACCAATTTTGGCCCACTGATTGCTGATCCTGTTCTCTTCTGCTTTATCAGTCAGTGCTTGGGTAGCATCAGCAACCCTTTTTATTTGGGCTAATTCAGCCTGTTTCCTTTTTGTATCTTTTCTATCAGTATTCATTGTTACAGGTTACTGTAACATTTTATGAACTTGCCCCCATTTTCCAACAATTGGGCTTACAATTGAAGTTGATCGGCTAGGCACTGATTAGTCTAGTATCACTTCACTCCAAGAAACGTGTAAAGAGGTTGGATCAGCAAGATCTTTGCTTCCACACATAGAAGGGCTAGGGAAGCGTGGTGTGTCAAGTAGTCATGGTGCTTATGTTTTGAGTACTGCACCTTTAAATTTCGATGAGCTTGCTGTCAGCAGAGACAGTTGTCCTTGTGCGGCAGCTGACAGAGCCTGTATCAGAAGTGATGCACTGTTCTTTGTTGGTTTGTTCTTCTCTCTCTTTATCTACAATAAAAGCAATTCAGACTAAAACTGTGTGATTGCCCCCCTTTTATTGAAAAACTAAACAGGACAAAAGAGGATGAGGGAAGAGGGTAGTGGCTATTTAAATTCACAAAGCAGTGCTGCTGGAAGCAGATTCTTACTAAGGCAATTGGTCACAGAGAGAAGAATTTTGCTGAAAATTGCTCTGGGTCAAGCACCCAGTGCAGTAGGGACTGTTCCACTCAGGAGCAGAGGATAAATTGAGGCCCAGCCAGTTGGGTCCACCCTTATAGCCAGGACCCCCACCCTGATATCCAGAACTGTGTATGCGTGACAGCACCCACAGCTCCAGGACTAATGTGGCATTAGAGAAAAACAGTGAGAGACTCCAGCTAATAGGAGCAGCTGCAGAAGCAGCCAAAGCGGGGACCTTTGACATTCAGGGAACTTTTTACAGTCTGAACTGGATTTTCTCTGCCTTGTGTTGATTGACTGTTTGCGCCAACGCTTTCTCTCTCTGTCTTCACTTCAGCTTCACTCCACACCTGTACCTCTTATGCTCTTCTCTCCTGCCCATCACTGTCCCCACTACTTTCGCTTCTCTCTTTTTAGCTTATCACCTAACTAGGCCCCTTTCCCTTCAAAAATGGGGCATTAATATGCAGTTAGCTGCCATCACATTGTTCTTTCTCTGTGTTATACCTCTTCCCTGTCTGTGTTGTCTATTTGGATTGCAAGATCTTTGGGGCACGTAGACCATCTACCACTGTTTGTTCAGCGCTTAACACAATGGGCTCCCTATTCTGGTTGGTCCTTAGGTTCTACCATAATAAACATGTTCAATAATAATTCACAACCACAAGTTTTATGTACCACTTAAGCATTCAAAATAGGGCCTAAGTGTCACTTAGACCTTGCAGTGGCTCTTTACCCAGGATTGAATTTCACCCTCTCTGAGCAAAAACTAACTCTGAAATCCTCTTGGGACAGATATGCTCCAAAATTATTTTCTTTGAGAAAGTTACAAATACATTCCTAGAGAAACCAGGTGTGTAGGGCTTGGAAGAGATGGTGGGACTGTGATTGCATGATATACTGGTTCATTGACAAAAGCACAAGCATGTCTAACAATGACAGAGGAAGTTTGAAGATATTTAAACAGATTTTGGGGTGACCATTCAATGGAAGTTTAGAGCCAGAAGTATAGCAGTAGAGAATATCTTGTTCAAGGGAGGAATGGGAAGAGATATAGACACATCCTCATTTCCTATTCCAGGAATTATTCCCCCTTCTTTCTCCCCAGTTTATAAATAGGTGAAATCTTATATGACCCTGCATCAGAAAACCTCATTCAGCAACAGGCAAACCTGGTCTTCAAATGTTAACAGATAAATATTGCAAAAATCCAGGAGCCTGGGAATATAAAAGTATTTTCAACCTACATAGATTGAGAAGAGGGAGAAAGGAATCCCATCGACCCTGCTGTGGGAAATGATTAAGATGGTTTTCAGGAGGAGGAGGAGAATAGCACATGTAATAGAGCCCAAAAGGAGCAATATACAGAAAATAAAGAACTGGAGTTACAAAAAGCAAAGTTAGAAAGGTGAGTGGTAAAGAAAGACAGAGAAAATTAGATTCCTTGAAAAGAAATGAATCAATTATCGAGTAGCCCAACAGAGAAACAAGCAACTGAGAATGATGAAACAAACAGCACTAAGAATACAGTAACATCAAGTCCAAGGTGAGGATGCCAGTGGGGGGAGGTAGGGGGAGAAAGCAAGTAGACAGAACTGTGATAAGATGTTATGGTGGTAGAAATCACATGAGCATTTACAGTCTTCCATAGATAATTGTATTCTGGGCAAAAAAGTAACCTAAAAGCAGCAAAGAATCCTGTGGCACCTTATAGGCTAATAGACGTTTTGGAGCATGAGCTTTCGTGGATGAATACCCACTTCGTCAGATGCATGAGATAGATTTCCACTGCATATGTCTAAATGCAGTGCCTTGCATGGTGTCAAGTATCAGAGGGGTAGCCGTGTTAGTCTCGATCTGTAAAAGCAGCAAAGAATCCTGTGGCACCTTATAGACTAACAGACATTTTGGAGCATGAGCTTTCGTGGGTGTTGCATGCATCTGACGAAGTGGGTATTCACCCACGAAAGCTCATGCTCCAAAACGTCTGTTAGTCTATAAGGTGCCACAGGATTCTCTGCTGCTTTTACAGATCCAGACTAACACAGCTACCCCCTCTGATACAAGTAACCTAAAGACTTTCTAAAAGCTCCAGGTCTTTAGAGACAAACCACCAAAAAAGCATTAGACCTACTATAGCAAATAAAACATGGAAACTGATTTAATTTCTTAAGAATAACAGAGAAGAGATAGAATGCAGAATATTTATACATCTAAAAGCTATTTTTAAACTCCTTGAATTCACTTTGTAGAGCTTCAATGTAATTTAGAGGGATTTCTCCTTAAATGTCTGACATTTTTACTTTCAGGCTTGACATTTTCTGATTACTGGAAGGACTGAGAACAGAGTTAAGTGAGGTAGAAAAAGTATTTGGAAAGCACTTCAGAAGAAAATAATTTCTCAAGATAAAATGCCATGGGAGAAGAAAATTTAACACAAGGGGGACTTGAAAGTGTGTCTGTGTGGAGAAATACTACAAAGTTTCCTAGCAGCAGTTTTTCCACTGTTGTTAATGTTACAAGATAATTAGGCTTGTTCCATCCCGGAGTGTCAGTTAATGAAAACTCTCAGCATAAGCAGTCCAATGGCTAATTATATGAGTCAGTTTCTGCCCTCAGATGTGCTCCTACTGAAATCAATGAGAGCCAGATATCTGATGGTAGACTCTGGCTCTGTAAACTTAAGAGTGTCACACTAGTTCCTTTCTCAACAAGGTTTGGTCTGTCTCAGACAGACACCGGAGTAGCTTCCATTGCAGTGACTTTGAATCCAGGCTTATAAGGAGTGGGAGTCTTATAAAGTAACGGCATTGCAAACCCGGATCTGTGGGACCCAGGCTTGTGGACTTGGTGTTTACAAGCCCACACTTGAGCACCCACACAGGATTGCAAACCTAGGTTTACCGTTGCTGGGTCACACAGCTATGCTAACGCATCAATACTGCACTATGCAAATATTCTGACTTGGGTCTGCAACTTGACCTGCATCTCCACTGCAAAATGACAGGGCTTGGGCCAAAGTCAGAGAAGGACCCTGTGCCCTCACCCACTAGGGTCTTAGGACCCAGGTCCTGAGTTCTTGCTGGTCTGAGTCAGACTGATTTGTGTATGGATGGAAGTGGGACTTGGGCTCAAACCTGAGTCACAGCCTGGGGTTCGTGTGCACAGTAGATGTACCCATAGACTATGATGGCTGTAGGCTGTCAGATTCAGCACCAGTTCAGGGTGCCATGCTCCACCAATGCTAGTGAGATGTTTAATATTTGTGTCCTTATGCAGCGTGAAGCTTGAGCCACTTCATGTTCCCTGAGAACTCCATACTGATAATAATTCAAGTGCCTCTGGAAAGCTACACGTCTCCCTCTGTCCGTGGCCTTCACTGGGGTACATTGTATGGTCCCACTCCTCTAACAGGAAACCTCCATCCAGTGCTCTCTAACTAGCTCCACAGCTCCAACTGGATGCTTGGATCAGTTGTGTTTCACTGTGTGATGGTGTCACATGATGCTTTCTGATATGGCACAATATGAAAAGGCAGAACTGAGAGAAGTGGGGTGTGCTGTCATGTCACTGGATAGGAAATGGAACTGCACGTCTTGTAGAAGCACAGAAAGCTACCTCTGCTCCTTGTGAAGAGGGTGATAAGGTTCCATTGTGCTCCACCCTATTTTAACTACTGATGGATAACTCCTTACCAATGATGACAGAAATATTCACTAAAATGTGGGCTCTCATGCTGAGTGAAACTAATCATAAGGTTTCAATTAAACTGCACCCCAAAAGAATGCACCATGAAAAAGAATAACAGATGTCACACGAAGAGGGAATGAATATGAAAATATGCTGAATATAATTACTTATCACACATTCATACGTTCCTAAATGTGAGAATCTACTAGCAATTCTATTTGTAATCTTAAAACATTTGCAAATGTTAAAAAGTATACACATTTGCTTGCAAAAGAATCAAATAATCTCCTTGGGGGCAAGGAGTGTATCTTCTATGTGTTTATACAGCACCTAGCAAAATGGGGCTTGATCCTGATTGAGCCTTCTGGATGCTACTATAATATAAATAAAAAGAATGTATTAACTAGGTGTGCATACACACACAGGCCTATACATATTTATTGGGGAAAATGATAGCCCGGACATTCAAATGGAGGAATGGAAATGAGGACTTGAACTTTATTGCAATCACTGCCATTTGTCATAGGCAAGTCACTTATGTTCTGTAGATCTGAGGCAATATAATTTACCTACCTCACTGGAGCATTGTGAGGTTTCATTTACTAATGTTTGTAAACCACTTCAAAATCCTGAACTGGAACATGCTATAGAAGTCAAAAGTGTAAGATACGAAGAAGTAAATATAACATTAATGATCATACAAAACATACTTCAGAAAATGTTCAATTACTTATGAAGTAGCAGTCACCCAAGAGTCTGCTATTAAATATACTACACATGGCTACTTCATCATTCTCGGTATGCTTCTTCCTTGAAGAAACAACTAGCACATGATATTGTTGAAAGAGGGTTTGGCAGAGAAACAAATGCATAGAACAGGTCTGGCCTTTAGCCATTATAAGTCAGCACAGCTCCCACGACATCAGTGTTGATTTACATCAGTTGAGGGCCTGGCCAAGTTTTATATGGTGTGACCAAAAGGAAATGCTGGTGAATCATCATTTAGCAGGCAAACCGTTTTAGGTTCTGCACTGACACTTCCAGGGATAGTGCTTCAAAAGGAAGATGATGAAGCTATTAATTGGGCTGTGATTCCCCAGATACATTTACATACTCAGTTTTAGTTGGGAAGATTATGCCACATGTAAACTTTGGCAAATCTCTTTTAATTCCAGAAGACACCCCTTGGGAATCCTCATAATGATATTATGATAGCTTGGAGAATTAATATAATTACTTTTTCTATAAAAAGAAACTTCATAAATATATTCAGCACAACATATTGTAAGTGTGTATACAAAAGTTTACTAAATGCATTCAGGTGGAGTTATAGAAGCTGTTCACTGACAGGAGGCAGTGTATAGCTGATTTAAATGCAAAATTTTTAATTGTAACAGTGATTTGCTTATGCAGCATATTAGAAAATTCTGAGTTTGATGTTTAGAGATGGTTTCCTTGGCTGTCAATGCATACTAACATGTGCAAATGAGGAACTCCAATTCAGCCATGTTGTGGTGTGATGAGAGGTCAAAAATAATCAGAAGTATTTTCTGATGCATGCCCAACTAATATGGCAGGCAGTCACCCTAAAAACTATGTAATCATTTTGCCCTCAAAAACAAAAGTAAAGCGACTTCATGCCACTTAGCATGCGATATTCCTTCCATAGCTTAGTGATAACCTATCTTCCCTTATTTTCCATTTTATTCGGTTTCTATTGATTTTAAACTACACTTAAAAATAAACTATAGGTAAACAAAACTCTCAAAAATAGGCCTCAAACCTGAACAGACTCATGGCCATGCTTAAGTTTATGCATTATGTGAAGACCCAATGAAGTGACTTCAAGTTAAGCAAGCACGTAAGTCTTTGCAAGATTAGAGACACGATGTCTGCCTTCCTTTTCTCTTTCTCTTCCCGCAGCATCTATCAGCCTCATGTACCTCTTCCTTGAACATCTGTGTTTTCCCTTTATATGAGACAAACATCTCTTATATTACATGAAATTCTCCAGTGTCATTAATCTTATACAATAAATAAGACAGTTATGAAGCAATTTCTACCATGTCAATGTACCAGTCTCTTAAAATAGGAACACAAGAGCTTATTTTTATCTCTGTCATTTGAATCACAATAACTTCTACAGGCATCCACCAAGATGCGGGTCCCATTGTGCTAGGTACTGTACGTCCCTCAAGTAAAAGACAATCCCTGCCCTGAAGAGCTTATAATCTAAATAGACAAGATGTTATCTTTGTCACTGATGGTCTTGCTAAAAGTCACATAGGAAGCAAGTAGCAGAGCCAGGAACTGAAGCCAGATTTTAGGACTCTCAGGCCATTGCTTTAACAACAAGACTACCTACAAAGTTACAAATAGTATATGCAAAAGGAGCTTCAAAATAGGATGTGAACTAATGTGTCATATTCAAAATTTGTATCTTTAAGAAGATATGAAATTTAATAGAATCTAATTTTCCCATGATCTATTTGTATATGTTATGATTTGACATGATGTCATTCTGAAGGTGTGAAGCTTGATTCTGCTCTCACACTGCCATAAAACATGAACAATTCCACTGAAGTCATAGTGGTGTAAAAGTGATCAGATCAGAATCAGGGCCATTGTTCAGACACAGATAGGATCCTAAAGTCTAATTAGCCCATCACGTCAGTGTTTACAATCTCCCTCCCTCTGGGAATTGTACATTTGCTCCTGAAAGAGCCCATTTTTATGGTTATATTCTGATAAAATGTGAGAGGGGGGTTTGGTGGAATACACAGTAAAGAGTAAAAGATCCTTTCCCTGAATCCTCTAAAGCCTGGTCTACACTACACAGTTAGGTCAATGTACACTCCGCTCCCACTGATGTATGTGTCCTACAACACTGACATAACTCCATCTCCACGAGAGGCGTAGGGCTTAGGTCAGAGTAGTATAAGTGACCTAGTATCTGTGTAGACACTGCGTTACTTATGTTGGCTTTTGACTGTCTTGTTAATTTCATGGCTCCATCTGGGAATGGGGAGCTGAGAGCCCGGAGGGTAGTGGGCTCCCAACTGGAAGATGCATAGAGCTGAGAGCCCTGACTCTCAGCCCTCCACATTACCCCTCTTCAGTTGATGTAGGTACTGTTGGTGTGGATGTGCATCACCGACAGAAGGAGGGCAGTGTGGACATCAACCACTCCACTAATTACTGTACTGGCTGTAAGTTGACCTAGCATAGTTCAATGTAAGTCTGTAGTGTAGACACGCCCAAATATCCTTGCTCACTGAGCAAATGAACAGACTGCCATTTAAACTGTGAAGCAGTGAATACAGCTGTACATAGAGTATGAATGCTCAGCTGATGTACATGACAACAGGCAATAAATTTTGGAGGAGGAAAAAGATACAAACATAGAAAGAAGGAAAAAGAGAGCCTTATATTCTCCTAATTTTATTTTTCTTGACTTATCTCTCAAATGGAGGTTATAAAGAAAGGATCAAGGCCACACCACACAGTAGTAATCCCTATGCAAACAAAGAATTCAGTTTGAAAGGAATCAAAGTGGGGGAAAGACCACAGTCCTGCCCACACATAGTGGGTTTCAAGAAGTCTCCCTGGCTGGGCTTCTGATTAAGGCTTAGTCTGTCTGGCTTATCCTGGGAGTTCCCTCCATGTGAGGTCTATATGCCCCATCACAGGGAGGGAGTGAATAGCTCAAGTGAAACATCACTCATTTTTGTTTTCTAGTCATGTCTTGGATTTTTAAAATCCATATATTAGGACAAAGTCTCACGTGCAGCCCTACAACGTGCCTGCCCAGCAATGACAGAAACAGAAACTAATTGGGTTAAGTTCCCTTCTTCCTCACAATGTAACAGCATTCTGTCCAAAACCTTCTTTAAAACCATAGGCTTCCAAGAGGAAGAGTGCTGCTACCAGTGCACCCAATAATATGCAGTGCCCAAAATTCAGCAACAAGAGTTGGTTTGCGTTTGGGGTTGAGATAGGTCTGAGATATGGCTCATAACTCTTTGAGGCTTGCTCCAGACTTCCCGTATACTTATCATAGCCTTCTGAGGCCACATTCCCTGTGTGTTGCATTCACCCCACCCTGGAAAAGAAAAGTTTGTTGTAAATAGCATTTATTTGTACTACAGTAACAGCTAGAGACCCTGTGGCAGGGCAACAACTCACTGGCACAGCGCCTCCTGCTGGCTATCTCAGGAATTAGCACTTCCAGCCCAGATCACCCTCTGTAGGCCAGTGTCTTGCCTGCCACTGGCCCTGTGTCCCTCCCAGACCCTGGTGCCCTTTGCCCAGAGGTTCTGCCCACCACAGTACCCCCTCTGTCTGAGTCTCCTCACCCAGGGGAACCCCCAACCCACTATACTCACCTTGCCTCAGTGGCTACTGCCAGTCGTCATCTAGCCCCTGCTCCCTGGGACCAACTGCAGCCTGTAAACCACTCATCATCAGCAAGGAGTTTAGGACCTGCTGCCTTTGCCTATCTCTGGGCTGCCCCTCTGCAGCCTCGGTACCTAATTGGCCCTTTTAGCAAGGCCTGCAGCCTGAGGTTTTTCCTGGCTGGAGCTCCCCAGCTCCCTCTGTCCTTCCCCAGCACTACCCCACCTCAGGTACCCTTCTCAACACCCAGGCAGCCAGGTCCCTCTCTCTCAAGAGGCTAGAGAAAGTGTATGTGTTAACTTCTAGCCTACTACTCTCTTATAAGGGCCAGCTGGGCCCTGATTAAGCTGGCCACAGCTGTGGCTGCTTTCCCCATCAGTCTACCTTTTCTCAGCTGCAGACCTCGCCAGGCTGCTTTAACCCCTTCAGGGCCGGAGCGGGGTGAGCACCCCGCTACAGACCCCAACTGAGATCAGAGCCCCATTGCTATAAGCACCGTATAGACTAAGAGACGGTACCTACCCCAAAAATCTTACAGTTTAGATAGACAAGACAAAGAGTAAGAAAAATTAAGTATGATTAGACCCATTAGAGCCTATAGATTTGTGACTTGCAGAGATTATGTGACTCATCCATGGTTACACAGGAGCTCTATCACAGAGCTAGAAACTGGACCTCCTGAGTCCCTAGCTAGTGTCTTAACCACAGGCACCCAGAGCCTTACTTGCTAATGCATTTCCAGTCTTTCTGTTGGATTTTTATTTGGAGGGTCTAATTTGCTCCTCAACCCTAGTTATTTTTGAAACGTTTCACCATGGCTCAATATCTGTATTTTTCTTAAGCAGGGAAATTGTGGAGTTTTGTTTTGTATTGCCTGAATACATTAGGAGAATGGGGTTCATAAAATATGTATTTTATTAGTAATAATGTCATGCATATCACTGGTGATTGCAGGCCTGAAGCCCTGATGCAGCAACCAAAAATAGCTTCAAGGCTTCATGGAAAATATATTTTCGGATTAAGAAACAATTTGCCAAAACATAAGCATGCCACTAAAATTCCTTTCTCTGTGGTTGGCTAAAATATTAGCCTGTTAAGAGAAAATATGGAATAAGTGATTTAGTTATTTTATTTTAAAATGCTATTTTATATGATGCAGTCATCAGGAGATTTAGAAGCTATCCTAAACTTTTTTTTATGCATGAAGAAAGGAATTAAGTGAAAGTTTCTCTCTCTCTAAGAGGATATATTTGAAGTTCTCCATCACCCTTGAAATCATAAGGGCCAGTGTTAGAGGAAATTCTGTTACATGTTCACATACTGTTTTAATAATGTGTGTTTTAAATTTAAATAGGAAATGCTGCTTAATGAACATACTTAACAGATCGTGTGTAAAGATACCTATGTAATTTCAAAAAGTGAGTGGAAAATGTCCAGGGGAATTTTCAAAGGGATGATCTGTGTGCACCGCAGGGAATTTGCATGCTCTATTTTGGTAGCTCTGGACACCAGTGAAATTTCAAAAAAAAAATAAGATGGGCAGTGCTGGAGTTTGGAAATATGGGACTCTGGCTCTAGCTGCACATTCATGGGACAGAATTTTCAAAATCAGCTGTCATGTGAGGCTATGCTACCCAGCCACCACTCAGAACACTTGTTACCAAATATTCCATCACTTCCATCCTGTGTGGGGACCTCAGATACTCGGCAGGAAGCCATGCCACACCCATGTGGTGACCACTGGGTGAAGGAAGAACCCACAAACCCAGGAAACCTATGACATGAGAAGTGCAAATGCTACTCAGATGCATATGGACAAACTTTCCCTCCACTCATATTATGCAAGCTCAGGCTGGGTGCAGAAGAAATGTGGCAGAAAAGAAATAAGCGGCTACTTTCATATCACATCAGGAACCAGTCACTTGCCTGAAATAGAGTAGAGGAGTGAATACCATAAAGATCCAGGGAAACCACAATATGATTGCTAAGTGCTGCTCTGGGGTCTCCAAAAGGGGTCATATGACAGCGATTGAGGGCACAGGGAATGCTTTCTAGGTAACAAGGACATTCTTTTGTGGTTGCAAGCACCAAGAGACAGGAACCACAAAAACCAGGATGCTACCTGTAGAGAACTCTTATTGAACATTCCTATGGCCAGAAGAAATCATTTGTATGTGATGTCACCAGCCACCTTTCCTCTCACATTGTTCAAAAGGTAGTAGCAGCCCCTATCATGGCAGAATATAAGCAGGAGTCTAAATTCAGTGGAGAAGGGGAACAAAGGTTTGAATCTCTTATAGTAAAAAATCCATTGACCATCTTGATACTCTATACATTTATTGCACAGCAGCAAGGACTGGATAGACAGTAGTTTTGTTCTGACTATTGCTATATACCCAGTGTATGTGAAGGGAACTGCAACACCCTCTCATTTGCTTAACAGAGGCTGACCTTTGGCTCATTTGCCAGCTTTGTCCATTTTGAAGGATGGGGTCTAGGCAACTAATTCAAGAGGCTGTAGTCTCCTCTAATTTCAGAATCCAAACTTTATGAAGGAATCAAGTAAGCACAGGGCTGGTATTGGCACAGCTTTTAAAAGCAGGCTGTCATCCTTCAAAATGAAAAGGAGTAATTATTTCGGACAGACTGAGCTAATTTTAACAAAATTGATTTAAATGGCAGGTCAGAGTGAATGCCTTTTGAAATGTCCATGTTAGAGCAGAAGAGATTTACCAGTCAATAAAGAAATAAATTCTACCCAAGATTTATGCACTCTGACATAGTGTTAGACTATGCAATCACTGGGTGAAATTTTATAACCTCTATGATGCAGGAGGTCATAATATGATCCCTTCTGGCTTCAGAAGTCTACGAATGTTCTTTCAGGGGAGAATTGTACTATTTAAAATTGAATAAACCACTGGTGAACATAGTGTAAGGAAGAAATCTGCACTAATAATGGAAGATGATGTGAGAATGTTTTTCAACCTTTCCCAAGTTTTGGTCCATGCCATAAAACAAAAAAATAAGAAAAAGAAAAAGAAAAAGCTGAAGATCTTCTCATATATTTCAAGACCCCCTTACATCTAACCATAAAGAAAAGAACAAATGGGTATAAACTGACCATGAATAAATTTAATCTGGAAATTGAAAGAAGGGTTCTAAGCATCAGAGTGAAACTCTGGAACAACCTTACACTAGGAATATTGAGGTAAACCATTGAACTAGTTTTAAGATGGCTGGAGCTTAATACATTTATGAATGGGATTATATGCCTGAAATACCAGGGGTTTAGACTTGATGACCTAAAAGGCCCTCCAGTCCTATATTCTTAAAAGAAGGATGGTCATGACCTTTGGAAACCTATTTGCAATTCCCTAGCAGAAGTCCAGGATCCCAAGGCTGAGAACCTGTGAGCTTATAAATCTTTTCCAACCCTAATGTATATGGGGAAAAGAAGAAAAGATTTGCACAGCAACATACATTTTTAAACAAGTATACATATTTTTTCAAATACTAATGTTGGTCAAATAATAAAGGATAAATGTATTTGATCAATTTCTCCTGATTCTATTTGCAAATTTTCCACAAACAAATGGGAAAAATTCTCTGATTTTATTTATTGTTTGAAATTATTTGGAAATTTCCTTAGCATATAATTCTTGGTCTTCAAATCATGTGCAAGCAGCTCATTGCTAAGGGTTAAGATGTATGCTGTGTTGGCTAATTACATAAACCATAAGTATTGTTTCTCTTCCCAAGTGGGAAGAGTAGAAGACACATTATGACTGTCTTTTCCATAGCCATGCAATTGTGGGCAGGAAGTAAGGACATTCTCTCAGCAGCACAGCCAGTATAAGGCCTGGGATACACTAGTGGGGCAGGGGTGGGGGAGCATTCGAGATACGCAACTTCAGCTACGCAAATAGCATAGCTGAAGTCGAAACATCTTAGTTCGACTTACCTGGCCATCCTCACAGCGGCGAGTCAACCGCTGCGGCTCCCCTGTCGACTCTGCTTACTCCTCCTGCTGAGTTGGAGTACAGGCGTTGATTCGGGGATCGATCCCTGATACATCGAAGACTACCCACCAATCTAGAGGGTAGTATAGATGTACCCTCAGAATCACAACCCATGCAGTTGGAGGAGGAATAGAGAAGAGATTGCTTTTGAATTGTTTCTCCAGTCCTCACAGCCCCTGGAGTAACTTGCCAAGAAGTGGGAGGGACTAGGCAGAACCATGGCTCCATCCTGTGGAACTGGCTCACCTTGTAGGGTGCAGTATGCTACACTCCTTAGTTTCTTATTCCCGCCAACCCAAGCAGAGCCGGGGGGCTCCTCAGGCAACCAGCTTTCTGACACAGAATGCCTCCTATTGCAATGGGCTGTGTCTAGTAAACACTATTTAGCCTTGTGTAACTAACAGAACTGATCAAAAATGTATTTTATTTGCTGCAAAAATATTTTGAACAAAACAAAACAAATTATTTTTGTCCATATTGTCTGTGGAGTTTTGGGGGTTTTCAACAACAAAACCCCCAGACCTGAAACCCAAACTTTTTTGATTTTCAGTTGTCAACAATACCAAAAAAATCATTTCAGTTTTTGATGAAAACCCACAAAATTTTGACAAAAATGTAAATTCTCATTAAAGTTTCTGTTACTTCAAAAGGCGAATTTTCATCAGAGAAAATTTTTTATCCATTTCAAGCAACTAACCAACAACAGTGAAAACATTCAATCACAAATTTGAGTACAAACTTTGAAATTCACCATTTGCTTTATTGATTAATTTTACTATTTGAAATTTGCTCTTTACAAATTTTTGAGAATTTGAGCTTAAAATGAGAACATAAAAGGGGCACAAGACAATTAAAGCTAGTTTCTTTAAGGATACAAATCAGTGTTTTCAGAATTTATTTTAAAATTTAAAAGCTTGAAGGTTAAATTAAAATACCCCTTTCTAGGTGTCGTAGCCCAAAGGCCTCTGGCCTAAGATGGCGTCTGTATGGCCAATTGCCGGTCATCTAGAGGTCACACTAGTACTGTGTGCAGCACCGTAGTGCGGTGTGCAACCTTAGAGGGCTGTGTGCAGATTCCCGCCTTTTTACCTGGTCACCTAGGGGTTAGGCTAGGGTCGTGTGCAGTCTCCTGCTCTTCTGCCTAGCAACCCAAGGGTCAGGTTAGTGCTGTGTGCATAACACCAGCGTGCCTTGTGCAAAGGAGCCCAATCTGACCAATCGTAATGCAGTTCAAAGGGTCGGATTAGGGTTGTGTGCAAACCTATGCTAGTGTGCTGAGTGCAGCTTCTAGTAGCTTCTAGTGTGCCGTGTGCAAAATCTGCCCACGTAGGGGGCAACAGCTCGGAACCTGGAGGGTGGGGGAGCTAGGGACCAATCAAATTCTGCCAGGTGTAAAACAGTCCCTGGAATAAAACCATGCCTCGTGCCAGGGTCTGTAGGAGTATCTGCTAACTGACTGAAGGACCTGATCAACCCTTCAGCTGGGGGTCTCCTCCAGATATAGCCGGCTTGTGTCGTGTGTTTTATTAATTTTCACGTTTTTTCCACGGTTTGTTTATTTTTGCAACGGTATTTTCTACGGATTGCTTACAGATTGCTTATTTATTCTACAGTATTTTTCCACGGATTCGGTATGCTTCTGGTGTCTGTTCTGCTGGTCAGCTGCGCCTGGAATACGGTACTTGCTCACTAACTGTCTGTGCTAACTGTCTGTGCTTCACCTAATCTCTCCCTTGCTTTTTCCCTTTTTATTTGGTATACCACTGCATGTGCTGCTGTCTGCCACAAAGTTATGTGTATATGGTACCAGAATTGAGTTATTATGAGAACTGCTATTGAAGTTAATTTGATGTCTTTAATAATAATATTTGGTTAAGTGCGCGCACAATTCATTTAATTTGGTGTATTCGTTTACCTTACAAAAGCAGTTGGTTTTGATGTTAATAGATGTAAATAGTTTGTTCTAGGTTGTGTACAGGTTTCTTATATCCATAGTGCTGTTAGTTGGTTTTGCAGTATTTGGTTATGTGTTGATGCATGTAAATAGCTTGTTTCTGTTAGTTGGTAGAAGTGCTCCTCCCCAGCCTAAGTTGTCATTTTCTCCCTGTTAATAAACGGCCACATGGTGTGTTTGAACTGTCAGTCTGTCTGGTCTTGGTCTTTTCCTCACTCGATCAAAAGAACTTCACCGAACCCGCATTCGGGTTGGACACTAGGGAATATGAACTCATATTCATAGGGCTCCTCAGCAACATGGGCTACCACAAGCATATCAAACCTGTCCTTTGCCCTCTCCTCTGGCTTCCCATAGACTATCAAGGAAAGTTTAAAGTCTGGGTACTTATCTTGAAGGCGCTCAATGGCCTAGGCCAAGCATATCCATAATATCACCTGGGATAAGGACCAGGGCCAACAATTCTGCTCTTCAAGCACAATAGAATTTTTATTAAAAGGATAAAGCTTGTCCGTGCAGAAGACAGAACATTGTGAGGACCAGTCAAGTGCAAGGCATACTTCTTCAACCTTCCTTCTCTATCAAACATACAACAATGTGTACATTTTAATAAAACCCCCCTAATCAAAACCTTACCAAAAATAACACACTACACACAGAGAGAGTTTTCCCCCTGGAGAGAGGGTGAGAGAGAGAATGAACCACACATGATAGATGTTAGTCATATTGCTTAATGCACGACTGGAAGGAGCTCAGATATATTCTCAGATTGCAGCTATAGCCAAAGTTAGGAAGTAATAGGGCAGAGAGAACAGGAGTACTTGTGGTACCTTAGAGACTAATAAATTTATCTGAGCATAAGCTTTCATGGGCTAAAGCCCACTTCTTCAGATGCATAGAATGGAACATATAGTAAGGAGATATATGTACATACAGAACATGAAAAGGTGGAATGAGCCATATCAACTCTAAGAGACTAATTAATTAAGATGAGCTATAATCAGTGGGAGAAAAAGAACTTCTGTAGTGATAATCAAGATGGCCCATTTCAGACAGTTGACAAGAGGTGGGAGGATACTTAACATGGGGAAACAGATTCAGTCTTTGTAATGACTCAGTACATTACTTCTCTCTCTTGTTCTTCACTCAAGCCCTATATTCACTACCCACCTATAGAAGAAGTTTCAGATTCTGAGACAGGCAGACGGTGTAACAAAGTTCACTCTCCTTACCAGTTCTAATTCGTGTTGCTGAAGATGGGTGATGAAAAGGTCTTTTAAAAGTAACAGATATAAAAAGACTGTTGGCCAGTTGAAAGAGGAGATATCTATGTAAATGAGAGCAATAGTAACTACTGCAGGACAGGCACTCTCATACAGAACAAAATCAGAGCCAGTCCCAGAATGAGGAACCCAGTGCCAGTTTTGTGACCATAACTCATAAATGCTTCCAGTGCAATGATGAAAAGGCTTTTGCAGCACGATGAAAAATGGCAGCTGCTCAGGATTTTAGCAGTTCTAGAGCTGGCATTATGTGAAGGAATATGCAGGCATCCTGCGAGAAAGCTGCTCATATTTATGTGTCCTGTCTGCACTACATCCTTGATTAGGTGGAGAATAATAACAACTGCTTCAATCTGAAAGTACACATTTTAGCTAGAAGATGTATTGCTTCATCACAGCAAGGATCGTTTTCCTTAGGAGAGTTAAGTATCCTAGTTTCCTGAAATAAAGGAGACAGCTGCTTATTTACCCTGGTGCCCATTAGAGTCTTTAAGGAAGTTGGATGCCAATTTCTTTTTAAAAGATGTAGTAAAAGTTATCACTGACATCACAACCCTGTGCTCCAATTTGTTGGCTTGGCTTCACAGTCTGTGACAGAGAGAGAAGCATCTGAACACACTTCATTTTAGTTAGAGTGGGGAGGCTGCCTTCTGAAAAACAAGAGATAAATGTTAGCTCGTTAAAACTGGAAGCAGAATCATAGGGCAAACTGAGAGAAGCTCATGTCTCTCCCCGGCATTCAGAAGTTGCAGAGTCAGTTATTTTCAAAATTTGAACAACAGGATAGATGCTAATTCTTGATCCCTATAGCTCTCAAGAAGCTTATTTTATTTCCAGATTACTCATAGTTTAGACAGCTTCTATCAAGGCAGATTCAACATTGACTCTTAGCAGCTTGTCATCAAGGATTGTGATCAAAATCAGAGCTTTTGTTAAAACTTTCAAATGTGTTATGTATTTGCAAAATCCTTGGAATAATCCCTCCAAACTCCAGACCAGGACTTTGGAACTGCCAAAGAAGAGTGTCCCCAGAGAACGCAATGCATGCTGGGACAAGACCTTGGGAGCACTGTACACATACTCATACAGTGCAGACATGTTCAACAAAGTTTAGTTTATGCTTCACTATGTTTTCATTATGCTGTAAGGCCCTTTCTAACATCACATCTGGGATCAAAAATCAGACCTAATGTGGGTACTAGCCACAGCTACAATTCCACTTAAAACACAAAAATCATAGCCTCCTTTATTTTTTTTTGAACAAGTAACATTTTAATTATATTTGTTAAGTGAAAATATGGTGATGGATGCTGCTAAAGACAGGGTTTATATATAGGTATGTGTTCCTGGGCATAGGAACTCTATAAATAAAAATGTGTCACTCACAGGAGGGACAGAGTCATAATTACTGTCTTAGAGGTCATTTCTCCTTTATTTCTCTCCTTCTTTCACTAAAACTGTGGGTTTCTAAATAAATGATAGCAAAGGAGTTAATCCAAATTTTCTCTTGGGTAGGAATATCCAAGAGAATCTGATGGATCAAGTGACTCCCTTCATGTCAAAGTTGATGGAGGATCTGTATGTGAGGCTTCAAATGCAGACCCTATGAACCTCGGTTTACCATCCACAGACTGGTGGCCTGGTTGAAAGTTTTAACAGAATGATGAAGGGTGTGATATGGAAAGTAGTGAGTCGAAATGGGAAGAATCGGGATACCTTGCTACCCTACCTGATGTTTGCTATAAGGGATATTCACCAGGCTTCCATGGAGGCTTCCCCCTTTGAGTAGCTATATAGTTGCCACTCCGGCTGCACATGAGACATTGCCAAGGAGGGCTGGAAGCAAGAGCCTAGCCAAGGAATGAATGTCATTGAGTATGTGACACAGATGCAGGATAGAGTCGTCCAAGTAACCCTCATAGTGCAGGGACATCTGAAAAAAGCATAACAGGCCCAACAAGCCTATTATAATCATCAAGTGAAGGTTTGGCAACTCCAGCCAGGGGATTGGGTAATGGTGCTGGTGTCCATGGCAGAAAACAAATTCTTGGACAGATGTCAGGGACCATATGAAGTCATAGAGGCCATTGGGTAAATTCACTATAAGAACTGACAACTCGATTAATGAAAGCAGAAGCCAATCTACCACATCAACAAATTCCTGGCAAGACAGAGGAGCTTATATGGTCACTCTAGAGACACCACTCCAGGAAGATAAACCAGGGACAAGTAGAAATTCCCGAATTGACCCCTGAACAATGTACAAAAGTCTTCAAGATGATTGAGCAAAATCACAATGTGTCTTCAGAGAAGCCAGGCAGAGCCACAGAAGCTCATCACCACATCATCACAGATTCAGGAGTAAAGGTGAAGGTTAAACCTATCAGATCCCTGAGGCCAAAAGAGAAGGGATCAGTGTAGAAGTGATTAAAAAGGACCTATTATATGGAATAGTCTGGCTCCAAAGCAAGAACTGGACCAGCTTTTAGTACCCTGAGGACACCGAAAGGCAATATTAGACCTTGCCCCATAGTCATTTGTTGAAGAGATATTTTAGGGGTGGATAAAACACTAGATAGAATCCTACAAAGGTTCTTTTGGCCAGGAATCTATATGGAGGTTCAGAGCTATTGCACCTCTTGCCCTGAATGCCAGTTGCACAGCCCATGACCTCATTTAAAGATCCATATAGTTCCCCTACCTATTATCAAAGTCCTGTTTGAGAGGATAGCAATGGACCTGATATGGGAAGTCAGCCCAGGTCATCAGGTGTGCTTGTGGTTCTGGACAACTCTTCCTGGTACCCAGAAGCTGTACCCCTATCAGAGCTGTATCTGTGCCAGCCACTATGTTTCATAGCACATGTCCTCTCTAATTTTTCACATCAGTTTAATTAATGGATCACATCTCCTGGGTAGTTCTACATCATTCAGAAGTTGCCTGTAATGACAGGTAGCATTTTCATGGCACACCTTAAACAGAGACCATTCTACAGGCAACAGAGCTTTAATCGACTTCTTTGCTCTCATTTAAATTTCCTGCCCTTCCACCTTGCATCATGATCGATCAGCCACTTACAAACTTCTATTGTACTTATGTCCAATAATAGCTTTCTTCATAGGACTTCCTTCTAGGCACGACTGCAGCTGTAGTTCTAAGATGTGACTGAGACCCATGGAAAGCATGGGGGAAGCTGAGGAAGAGAGAAAGAGATCTTTTGCTTTATTTTCAAAGAAGCAGACTCTGTGCTAAAGGGCATTAGACCAAACGTATGAGTTCATTCATTACTTTCACCTGACATCTCTTTGAACATCATACCGTCACTCATTTCCTTTTCATGAGCTTACATTGAAAGAAGTTGCCCTTCAACATCCAAATTTCTACCTGGTGAGAGCACAGATCAACACCGAAAAATCAATGGCTCTTTCTAATATGTAAAACTTTCTATTCACTTCATTCTGTCAAACACATAATGGGAAAAGTTCAAAAAGCCCCTGATTTCAAAGCCCCCTTTTAAAGAGGAAAAAAATGACATTGTTAAAGAATACTCCATAGAGCATTGGGAAGAGTTGGAAGGTTCAGATAACGTTTGGAATTGTTAGAATGGCAAAACTATTAAAATGTACAAGACATTAATGTCGAATAGTCCACCTACTAAGATCCTGGTTCAGGAAAGCACTTCAGTGAGACTTAAGCATGCATATAATTTTAAGCACATGTATAAGAACTTTCCTGAATCAGAACCTAAAGTGAGGAGGCTTATTTTGTTTAATTCTTTATTGTTTATTTTAACATAGCTGACATAAATTAAAAAAATAACAAAGAGAAGAACAGTATCTAACCTGGAACAGAGAGTCAATATCAGATTTCACCAGGAAAGTTAGACCAAATATCTTCATTATTAAGGATAATTTTTGACCGGTCAAAGAGATTTGCCTGTATAATTATGTAATAATAGTCATTTGGTGATTCAGCCCCAGTCTGGGATTCTTAGTAAAGTAAGATCATAAACTAATCTCCAGAATTATTTCCTTTCAGAAAAAGAGATAAGTAAAGGACACAAAGGAGCGTTGACCTTAAAAAGAGGACCAAAGCAAAGCCTGAAAGGTAAGTAAAAGAGGATAGGAGAAGAATGATAGGACAGCAAAGAGTGGGGCGGGGGAAAAAGGAAGAGAGGGAGGAGATGGGTTGAGGAAATGGGAGATGTCTATGGGGAGGGACTGAAAAAGAAAGGTTGCCTGATGGCAAATTTAACTGATTCTTCCAAAAATGGGGACCATATATCTATAAACTTATTCGGGCTGTTTTTGTTGTGAAAAATTATTCATCCCATTGCTGCCAGGCTCCTCAAGTCAGGGCACTATTCTTCGATAGATAGGCATACTTGTAACTTCCATGTTGTAAATTTGGGTGTTTGGCTATGATCAGCGCTCTGCCAAACCATAGTTTTTCAAAGAATTTGAATTTCCATGATGGATTGGTTAGGCCTAAGACAGTGTGGCCAGCCTGCAGTTCCACCTTGGTGGAGGGACAGAAATTGGCCCAAATATTTACCTCTGTCCAGAAAGGATGGATCACAGGGCAATCCCAAAGGATATAAATTAGCTCCTGTAGCACTCCAGTGCCAGTACTTATCAGACCTAGCTGCTTCAGACCTGAAAAGAATTTTCTTCTGGATCCCCAAATTAAGTGTGCAATGCTATGTCTTGGAACAAATTTGATTTCACTGAATGTTGGTAAGTGAAATTGACAGCTTATGTTCTCATTTCTTTCTAACATTGTCACTGCTGATTGTCAGTTTGCCTGATAGGTAGGAAAACAGAATAGACAACGGCCTATGCAGAAATGTCATGAGGCTCTGGTGCTGCAAAGGCATCCGGACCAAATTTTTGTTGCAGACCATGTTTAAAATGATCCTTCTTTGGGTCTATTTGGAATTTCTCCCTAAGGCAAGGAAAGAGTTTGAAGGAATCATTTTCAATTAGTGGTTTATGCTCAAAATCTGTCTTAATCCAGCTGGGTCATACAAGAAGTCTATGTGCAATTGAAATTTTCATTATCCCAAATTGAAGACTCTGAATGTAATGAAGGATAAAATTTAAACTTAGAAGCAACCAGATAGCAGGCTTTTCTAGTAGAAGTCTGGGTTTAGGACTGATTCTAGTGGTAGTGGGGCAACAATTCCTTCCTCCATGTACAATTAGCACAGAGAGTTTGAGTGCTGGAAGTCAACCACTGTGTCACTTGACTCTAGATTGAGGATATATAATAAAGCCTAATGATGGGTAGACCAAAACCTCCTGATCTGATAGGCAGCTGCATTTTTCAAATGATAATCTGGGCTTGTTACCCAAACCCTAGAAGGTAGTCTGAAAAATGTTGTTAATTCTGAAGAAACACCCCACCCACCCCCAGAAGTGGGAATATAAATTGGCAAGGAGTCAATGACAAAGAAATGACTTGGGAGGACATTCATATATGATATATTAACTCTGCCCCAAAGGGACAAAGGGAGGGCCTGCCATCTATGTAAATGCAAAACTATCTGTATGAGAAGAGGATTGAAATAAATACTGACTATTTCTTCTATATTCCTAGGAAAGAAGACTATCAAGTACCTGATTTCCACCTGCTGCCAGTGAAAAGCATTATCTAAGAGGGTGACATTATGCACACCTTGACAGATACTAAGATCCTCTGACTTGTGCCAATTAATTTGTACCCTGAGATTTTTCCAAACAATGCATTAGTTTGTAATATGTTGGGAATGGCCTGAAGGGGGCAGGTGATGAATTAAAGTATATCAGCAGCATGTAAGCATATTATCATCTCTTGGGACCCTATTTTTGCACACTGGATCAGTCTGATTTGTATTGACAGTTTCTCTAAGGCCAGATAAAATAGGAGGAGGGGTGGGGATAGCCCTGTATAGTACCATGATGAAGACTGAAAGGAGGGGAGATTTAGTTATTAGTGACAACACAGGCGCTAGGATTGGAGTAGAAAAGCCTAATCCAGGAAATGAAAAGAGGGACCAAATCCAAACTTTTGTAGAATTAGGAATAAATACTTCCAATTAACTCTGTCAAGGCTTTTTCCATGTCCAGTGACAAAATAGCTATCGGTTCTGAGGAGTTTTGAAAGTAGGACATGTCTCTTTTGTAAAAAACCCACCTGGTCTGGGTGTCTTGTATTCCTCATTACTTTTTCTAATGGCCCAGTTAGGATTTTAGATAATACTTTAATATCAGAGTTGATATTGGTTGATAACACATTCTTGGGCAATTTTGTCTGACTTAAGCATGACTGAGATTAGGGCTTCATTCACTGAAGCAGCCTTAGTGTCTCTACTCAAATCCTTGATGTCTACTTCAGAACCCAGGGTGTCTGAATCGGGCATAAAATTTAGCAGAAAAGCAGTCTATGCCTGCAGCTTTACCCAATGTCATGTCACCTAAGGCAGCCATAATTTCAGAGCTATGTAACAAGGAATCCAGCCAAATTTGTCATTCTTCTGTTAACTGAGGGAGATGCAGATTTTGGCTATATTTCTCAAGAAATTGATAATCGAGGAAGGGAGAGGGGGAGATCTTACTCTAAATACAAGGATTGGCAGAATTTAGAGAATTATTCATTAATCGGTTTTTGATCAGTGAGTTTTCAGCCTTGGCTTGAGTGGTGCCATGTGCCCTGTGCAGGGCTGACACAGAGCCTCTGCTTCTTTGTGGTTTTGGGGGAATCTAGAGACACAGGAGACTTCAAAACCAGATCCATCTACTATTAAGGAGCAGGACGAGCATCCAGAAACAAAACCTGTGGGCTCAGTATAGCAGATGGTGGTAGATTTTAGTAGGATCAGCAGAAGCTCAAGATCAGCCATTGACTGCTGCTGGCTGTGCCCCTTCCTAAGGGGTATTAAACTTTTAGCGGTGAATGGCTCAGACCCAATGGCTCACTTATGATCCTATCTGATAAGTCAGCAGCTTTCTTTGGACAAAGGTCTCTGAGCCTGCTACTGCCATGACACCAGGGCAAGCTCTAACTTTTTTGCCACCTCAAGCAAAAGAGAAGAGAGCCGCCCGCCATACCTCCCCTGCAAGCACCGTGCCACCGAAACCCCCGCCTTCCCTCTGAGCGCCGCCCAAAGCCCCTGCCCCCTAGAGCGCCGCTCCAAGCCCCTGCCCCCCAGCGCTGTGCCACCCGAAACCTCCGCCCCTCCAGCACCACACTGCTCAAGGCCCCGCCCCCTCAAGTGCTGCACCGCCTGAAGCCCCACTGCCCAAGCACTGTGCTGCCCGAAGCCTCGCCCCCCCAAGCGCCACGCCACCGAAACAAAAAAAAAGCCCTCCAGCGCTGCCCCGACAAACCAAAAAAACACAAAAAAAAAAAACACCCAAGCACCACTCTGCCCCAAGGTTCCACCCCAAACACATGCTTGGTTGGCTGGTGCCTGGAGCCAGCCCTGCGTGACACAGTGTGTTTGGCTGTACAGACCACAATGAGCAGTAATTACTTCTTGAAATGGATCTCATATGAAAACCATAAAAGTTTTGTGGTCAAATCTAATAAAGTATGTGGTGCTGCATAAATATGACCCGGTGCCTAGCTCATTTCAGAACCACTTAATGCACAGGGTACTTTGAACTAGGTCAGTCGGGTGCCAGAGAAACTCATCTGCGCTGATGAGCAGAATGTCACAGAGGGTGTTTGTTTAGGGTGGGGACTCAGGGTGGGATAGGGGGAGGAACAGAAGAGTTTGGATCCTGAGAGCAAAAGGGAATTTCAGAATTTAAAAGAAAATAAAGATAGACGATCCAAACCCTTCACTGCTTTGTTGGCAGTGGCCTCTCACAAGATGACACAGACCCTCACTCCCCACACCTGCACCCCAGACAGAACTGTTCTGTACCACATGCCATCTCTTGCCTGAAATGAAATCTCTTCTTTTTAAAAGAGAACTTAACCAGAATCTGCCCATATGGAAATCTCACTCCACCCTGTGCAGTGTCCAGTCAGTACATTGACACCACCACAGATGAATCCACATTGAATATTTTAACAAGAGGCTGTCATCTAAGGCCAGGTCTACACTACGCCTTTAAATCGGTTTAATGGCCGATAAATCAATTTAACGCTGTACCCATTCACACAACCTTGTCATTTATATCGATATAAAGGGCTCTTTAAATCGATTTCTGTACTCCACCCCGACGAGAGGAGTAGCGCTAAATTCGATATTAACAACTCGGATTACGGTTAGTGTGGACAGAAATCGACATTATTGGCCTCCTAGAGGTATCCCACAGTGCACCACTGACTGCTCTGGTCCGCAATCTGAACTCGGATGCAGTGGGCATGTAAACAGGAAAAGCCCCGTGAACTTTTGAATTACATTTCCTGCTTTCCCAGCGTCGAGCTCTGATCAGCACAGGTGGCGATGCAGTCTCAAATGCAAAAATAGCTCCAGCATGGACC
>NC_133771.1:114604465-114803780 GCF_003597395.2 Chelonoidis abingdonii
CTATCGAATTAACATGCCTAGTGTGGACACTCACAGTTGACTTAATAATATCAGTTTTATTAGACCGATTATAGCTAATTCGATATTATCCCGCAGTGTAGACGTACCCTAAGATCGCCTCTTCGCTTGCAATAAACCCTCAAGACCCAAGGGTATGCACAGTCACAGGGAGAAGGGAGAGAGTGGGGGAAATGGAAACTTTTGTTTTCCCATTTAAAGAAAAATGTTTCCTCCTAAACAGAACCAAGGAGGGAGGCAACCGCACTTCATAGTCAAACAGCCTCTGATCTTGCAAGTCACTGCACTCACACCCAATCCCATTGACTACAAGCCAGTGCCCGATTGTTCTCACTTGCGAGAGTGACATCTAGTGGTCAAAGCTTAGAAGTGGGAGCCAGCATCACCTGCTCCTGCCTCATCCGTTGACTTAAGCAAAACAAACTCCTCAGTGTCTCACTTTACCCATCTATAAAATGGATAATATAGAAACTACAAGTTGAAGAAGCCTATGGGAGTATACGGCTTATCCTCATGTAGGTGCTGATTTGCATTATAATGCTTACCTCCTGACTGAAGGGGGTGAGGGGAGAGTTGAGACAATGTATATTAGTTGGACATGAACATAAAAAGGCATCCAAAGATACTCAGATGAAAAGCATCACGGAAGTGCTGAATATGATATGAAATTATTTTTACTGTATGTTTTGGCTTTTGACTGTAAATATAAAATTTTGTGTAAGGAATTGTGTTCATTGTTGTCTGCTTGTTTTTCTAAAGGAATCAAACATATTACAGGGACTTTAGATCCAGGTGCATTTCTCTTAGTTTGATAAGCACTGGTGTTTAGTTCTACACTTGGCAACAATTTGGTCTTTACATCCTCCCCACTCAACAGAACACCTGTACTAATTAAGTAACAAGTAGCGATATGATTATAAAACACCTGGAAGCTCTCCCATTAACATTTATTTTAGAGTGTTTTTACTGCATTTCATTGAGAGGCTTTGGCAGTTCTGCACTTTTAGGTTAAGGAGGTATTTTAAATGGGATTTTTTCCCCTCCTGTTTGCTTCCCTTTGTTGTTTCGCAGTGTTTCGAAAGCAAAGCTTTTGTCTTTCTCCTGCTGATTAAACAGGAGGTGGCAGGTACAGTTCAGTAGCTTAGTTTGGCATATAAACAGACCCTGCTCAGCAGTCTGAGCAGTGAAATCAAAATGTCTGATCCCAAGATGTCACTACAGACTCTTGCACTAAGCAGCCTCCTTGCACTAAGCAGCCCCCCCCATAACAGCTCTAAGATTCATACTACAACCACCTCTACACCATATTGCACCATCAAGTGTCCTCCTAGGCTGCATAGATAGAGGAAAAATTACTTGAGAAATGTGTTTGAGAGAGTTTTTAAACATTTATATTGGGGCTGTTTGTCTTATCTGCCTTCAAAGAGATGAGTCACTTAGCATCATGAGCCCGAATGAACAAGACTCTGAAGAAGAGAAAATCAAAGCTAATAAATTTAAACCACCTCTAGATGACCTAAGTATCTTCTTTTTTAATAAATAATAATGTGGTGAATTTAAGGTACAATATCATGACACCTGTCCCACGGGGAAGCACTAAGTGATGTGTATCTGTCTGGAAAATCCCTTTTCCAATAGTATAAAGAGGTTCTGTTTCCCCAGTTCTGCAGAGATATAAGACCTTCAACACATCCTTGGGGCAGCACTGCATACTCCCCATCCCCGGTCGTGGCCCAGTGCAATTTGAGAAGGGGAGTGGGGTAAGGAGACTTTTTTCATGGTAGTAGGTTGATTTTTCATTCATTTTTGAACATAAAAAGCTGTGCAAAGGTTTGGAATGTTGAAGTGGAAAGATGAGGTCGAATGCCAGTGAGTAGGTGAAGGGCAATGATAAAAGGATTTTATTAAACGAACCTACAATTTGTCACATAGACCTCAGTTATGGGGTGCATGCACACACACTAATAAAAGCTGACCATTGCTTGCCCCTCAGACCTGCAGTGTCACTAGAATCATGGCAGAGTGACAAAAGTTGAACTTTTTAAGTCATGCATTCTGTGAGGGTGAGGTCATAGACAGGGAAAATATTCATCCTAACCAGGGACAGGCCACTACTGTAGTCTATGATACAGCAGCTGCTACCTCTACACACATGTATGATGGTGTGGTAAACGTCTGTCTCAAATCTGGACTTAGAGTTCAACATCTGAGTGTTTACTGGGAACCTCCCCCAAGCTTATACCCAGCTTGGATCTTACTTCGCTGCCACCAGATAAGATTTAGGCTCTTATCAGCCTGGGTTCCCCAAATTCCTTGGGGGGAACCCCCTCTCTGGCCTCCCCCACTTTCCCTGGGAGGACCCCCAAGACCCAGACCCCTGGGTCTCCCTATCTCAAACGGGAAAACAAGTTCCTCCCCCTTGTCTCCTCGTTATCTGCTCCCCCCGCTTCCCTCCCTGGGTGAGCCTGGGCGATGCAGTACTTAACTCCTTGAAGGCAAAACAAAGAGGGAAATCACCCTCCCCCTGAGGCGATGCCTTCAAATCTAGTAAAGCTAATATAAAGAGATTTTCTACTCCCCTTTCCTGTAGCCTCACCAGAGAAAAACCAAAAACCTCAACCGGGTTTTAAAAAGAAAACTTTATATAAAAAAGAAAGAAAATACAGAACAATAATACTGCATTAAGAAACTCAATACAGGCTCTTGCTTATAAGAAAATATGAATAAACAGTCTGATTTAAAAGAGAGCCCAATTAAACCAGTCCAGTACAGTACAACACACATGTAAATACAACACAAAACATATTACAAGCTATTTGCCTTGTTGCCTTTGTACTCACACTTTGTAGGAGAATATTAGAAAGAAATAGGAGTTAGCAGGAAAGCTGTTTCCTCCATAGCCGGGAGAAACAAAAGACCCAGAGTACACAATTCCCGCCCCTGACTTTTAAAAAATCCAGTTCTCTGATTGGTCCTCTGGTCAGGTGTTTGGTTCCCTTTGTTCACCCTTTACAGGTAAAAGAAAATTAACCCTTACCTAACTACTTATGACAGATGGTCCCCACCCTATGGATCTATGTAAGTATAAAAGTAGTGGTCCCTGCAGTCACGTTCCTCACCCCCAAAATGCAACACTCCATGCCAATGTATTTGGGGCAAGCTGAGAGACTGGTTTGCTAGCACATCATGGGTTTTGAAGCCCCATTACAAGTCCACAATAACCATGCCTTCTGTCCCTCAGCACAAGGCTACCAATGCCCTTCTTTCGTGTGAAGAAGCCTTGAACTGAACTGCTGCAAAGGGGTTAATTTCACCCTGTGACCACTCACACCCTGTTCTTCAGATGGCTACTTTGATTTGCTGGAGAGAGGTTATGGTTATTGGCAACTAGTGTTTCCTCTTGATTGTCTACCGTCAGTGCCTGTATGAGTGCCCAGAGATGTACCATGGATGGAATATGGCTTTCTAAAAATAATGCAAGAAACCTACAGTTATGTTTGAAAGATAATCACAGCCATGCAATTAATCAATTGAGTGGTAAAATAATATGCAAGATATTTCCCTTGGCATGAAAGAACCTTTTATAGAAATCTAGAGATTCTTGTAAATTTTCTCTTGTGTGTGTGTAGGTCAACAGGTTAGGCGGTGCTGTGGTTAGAACACCAGCAACCTGTCTCCACTAGCACTCCCAGCATCAATGGAGTGGCACCAATATTAGTGCAATGGCTGGAAATTTGAAAATAAATGCAAGCATAGAGACCGTCGAGGGCTGATAATATTTTGCTTTCCATGAGCACTAAGACTGGGAGAGGGGAGGGTTTAAACCACAACACAGGGATAAAATTAGATATCAATTACTAGAAGAATAAGTGTCTCATTATATACTCCTTATTACCTTATTCAAGGCCATTAATTTGTGGTGCATCTGTACTGAGCTATTTTGTTTGCTATAAGCCACTAGGTGATGACAGAAGAATAATTTCTGTACTGTTAGGAGTGATTTACAATTTGTACTTTAATTTCTTCCCTCACCCCTACCCTTCTATTTCAAAATGGACTTATCTTGTCATTTAACAACATCCAGCTCTCAAGCTGCTCACTGGACTCTGAAGAAGGATTAACCCGCTTTGGTGTCAGCATCAGTGACTTCAAGCAGGTGTCAGGAAGCAGATGTGCGCTGTTCACTGTAATTAATTTCAGCTCTGGCTTTGCCCTTCACTGTCTATTTGAAATTTAACTTTAATAGAATCAGAATGGCATTTACCATGGGATCATCTCCAGAATATGTGAAACTCACAGCAATAAAGGTGATGACACTGTAACTCCTCCACTTTTTTTTTTTTTGTTACTTGAAACTTTTTCAAGTTGTTTCTAAGACAAGAAAGATTAGGAGAGCTGAGTATTTATAGTACAGGAGCTGGGAAAGGCGAAGGGTGCTTGAAGAGGGCCATGACAACACGGTTACATTTCAGTACTCTGCTTCACAGCGAAGAGGTCTGTGTACTTGGGCAGAATGCAGGAGCATCATAGAGCACTCACAGTATATTTAATATCACTTTACTGCTCTAATGTCAAGAACAGCAACAAGACTTTCATGTAAGCTACAATGAACCTGTTTCCCTTCTATTCAGGATGGAATTATACAGCAAATACAAAAAGTGCTGCGTTACTTGGCAGCTCACAATAGACTATAGTCCTAGCGGCATTTTCTTCATTTGGGAAATATGCTTTCCTAGTAAAAATTGCAAGAAAAGAAAGATGTCATAGGTATGATCATAGTGAATGATAAAGCAATGCTGAAATTGGATCCTCCTACATCATTCCTGCAATGAATGTGATTTTAAGGTTGTCATGATTGCGGTGCTGTGTGAGAAGGAAGATGACTATTTACATCATTGTTGCTACCTCTGGTACACAATTACAACAAATCTGGTACAAAGCGTATCATTAAGGTGTCAATGGAAAAGGTACAATCTATCAAATGTAATATCCTGGTTAAATCCATCTATCATCACCGGGGCCGGCTCCAGGTTTTCTGTTGCCCCAAGAGGGAAAAAAAAAAAAGCCATGGCAGTGCGATCAGGCCACTCCACTCTTTGACAGCAATTCGGTGGCAGGTCCTTCACTCCGAGATGGACTGAGGGACCCGCCACCAAATTGCCGCAGATCACCCGGATGTGCCGCCCCAATAGCGGCCAGAGTGCCACACCTTCATGGTGCCATTCATTAATTGGTTTTGTAGATGCCTCAGACAGCGAGGAGCCAGTGGCCATGATTCAGCAAACCTCGTAAGGACATGTGATGAGGACATGTGACCTAAGACTCCATCTTTTACCAGTAACTTTTCATGCTCATGTGACCTGGACTCTACCTTGGGCCAGTATCTTTCCATGAACCTGGGCTGGCTATAAATTGCAGGCTGTGACATCACCGCTTTGTCTTCATTTCCTGCTTCACATCTCTTGACTGGATTTCTCACAAGGAAGCTTAAAACAGGGAACTGAATTACCCCCAATTTATTTAGGTGAATCTAGAGAGACTTTTTACAAGTTACCAGATTTATATCACTGCTATGATCCTGACGTGCATCTCTGAAAGCCAGTTGTAATCTATATGATCCCATTTAATAATGCTTTTCTTTCCTTTCATATTAATAAACCTTTAGTTTTTAGATACTTAAGGATTGGCTACCAGCATAAGTTTGAAGTGGCTGGTCCCTTAGGATTGGAAGAACTTCATGTATGATGAATCTGGTTTTCAGTAACCTCTCATCATAATGTCCAGCTGTCTGGATGGTGAGCCAAGAGCTAAGAGGACTGTTTTTTGGCTTCTTGTTAACCAGTTTGATAATACAGAAGCTCATGTTGTTACTGGCTTGGTAAATTCTAATGACAGAATAACCACCAGTTTGGGGTGGGTCTGCCGTGTTTCATACCATCTGTCCTGAATTTGGCATTCTCAGCAGTGATCCACTGAGGCACAGTGACAATGATCACATGCTGGATGCTGTAAAGTGCCTTTTGAAAGTGCATGCTATCTGCTAAGGTCCATTTGGCTGCATGCCAACTATTTCACCTTGAGAACAAACGTTTACACTTTCCTGACTCTCATGGGACTCAGATTTCTCCAGTATTCCGGACTACGAATGGACATTCCTCATGGGCCACAGTTCAAATGCCAACAAACTCTGTCATGTTCTATATCAAACATTTAGCAATCAGGAGACATTCCTTGCAATTGAAGATCATACAGCCAAAGATAATACTGCTAGCTTAGAATCCATCAGGTTTAAAAAAAAATTGGCCTTTTCAGGAAAAGGCATGGTCTCTTGAAGGTCTTTTTTAAACTCAGGGACCCTTATCTGTCACCTTAAGGAAACAAAAAACTCTGAATATTGTGTTTAAGGGGATTCTCAGTTTTCCTTCAGGTCTGTATATTATCCCTAACCACGGAATCTACACATTGAATTGTGTCTAGATCAGTTGCACAGCTTGTCAGTTTTCCAGTTCCTCTGTACATATGTCCATTGTATCTAAATGCTGATCTAATTAATTGAAAGATTTGTGTAAATTATTCAGGTTATTAACCGAAACTACCTCCATTTTTTGGATGGTTTTAACTTGAGAGCAATGAAATAATAATAAATAATTAAATACTAGTAGCTTCCTTAACAAATGTTAAGGCAATGTTGCTAGTTCTCATAATGCCTAAAATTTCACCAGATCCTCTGCCTAAGCTAGAGGCCTCAGAAGTTGGCTGGGAAGATCAAAGGAGACAGTCCATTGGGTTGGGATTAAATGAAGTCCATCTATTAAAATTCAAACACAAAGGATGTAATTCTCAGGTGGAATCCCAGCCCCACCGAAGACAATGGGAGATTTTCTATTGTCTTCAATGGTGTCAACATTTTACTCCTGTGGTTTAAAATTATAACAGAGAAGATCAATGTTTCAGCCTGCAATTAGCAGGGTATCCCCAAAAGAAAAGAAAACTTAAATACTGGGGACTGTAAATAGTCTCTGTCTATTCATTTGAATATGCTTTTTCAGATTTGCCTGCATCAAAACTCATTGGTTAATGAAGCCATTGATCACTCCAGAGCTCTCTTTTTATGGTTAGGAATCTGGGATCCCAGGAGATAAGGCTTACAATTTGTCTCCCCAACAATGAGCAATTTTATTTATTTAAAATAGAGGAGGACAATTTTGGAATTAATAGTAACAATTAAAAATGTTTCACTTTCATAAAGGGTAGCAGATCTCCAAGCACTTTGTAAAAGAGAGTGAATGCTATATGAGGTAGAGAGAGGTGAAAAACTTGCTCACGGTCACACAGCAGCTTAGTGACAGAACAGAAAATAGCACTGGGGTTCTATGACTGCTAGCCCAGTGCCTTACCTATTAGACCATGCTGTCTTATATGTGGGTTAAGTACTTAAATGTGAAACAGTAGCTTTGAAGTGGTAGAAGAGTCCATATAGATGGGAACATCCGCAGCATAGAAAAAACACTGGATACGCTGAAAGCAATTATAACCATGGTTTTAAATCATGTAAACCATTTAAAAATGATTGATTTATTTTAGAATATGTTAAACCCAATAATAAACTCATCCTGCTTGCTTTACCACTTAAGTAGTCCCACTGACTCCAGTAGGGCAAGGGCTTGTCTACACGTGGATTTATTCTAGAATAGCTATTACTAATTAACTAGTCCCTATTAACTTCGTGTGTGGATGCTCTTATTTTGGAATGAGTGCTTTATTCCAAATTGGATTAAGCTAATTTAAAATAAAGCACTCTTGTTTTGGAATAATAGTGTCCAGACATGGAGTTAATCAAGCAGAGTAAATTGACTTAAATTCATACCCCACCATAATCTTGATTGATTTTCATGTGTAGACAAGTCCTTAAACTTGGCCCTAAAATAGTAGCTCAGGATTCTTTGACTGATGAGTATTTATTTTCAGGTATTTATTTCTCCTCCATTTTAACAAAGGCACACTGTATCCTAATAAAGCTTTCCTTCAAAGTGTAACCATACAAACAAAACGTTTCTATGTGCTCTTTGGGTATCGGGTTGGGGTTTTGTTTGTTTGTTACTTTTTTTTAGGATGAAGTTGTGCATTGATGTATCCACACAGAGATTTAGATAAATAGAAGCAGAAGTTTAAAATGGACATTGAGCAAGAAAGGATCAGGAGGAACAAAACAAATTCAATTATGTTTGCCTTTGCAAGTTTGTCATTGTTACTATAGACATTTCTAAAGCCCCTTTTTACAGCCGTATTTGGGTGTTCATCATAGTCTGAGTGCTCATTAATAACACACCTTGTTTCTCATCTAACTCTGTGACTCTCTCTCCTTTATTTTTAGCAAGTGCTTCAAGATAAGGGCCTGATCCAAAACTCACTGGAGTCAATGGAAAGATTCTCATTGACTGTAGTGGGCTTTGGCTCAGGCTCCAAGCACACAGTACCATCACAAGGCATGCTGGAGAATACCTCAGGATATGGTAGTGTGTGAATTTAAAACAGATGAACTTACGTTGATTAGTTCCCTGTGTGGACACTATAATTCCAGATTAAGAATGTTTCATTCCAAATTAGCTTAATCCAGTTTGGAATAATGCACTTTTTGAAATATTCAAAACACACGGAGGGTCAAATTCTGCCTTTTTTACTGGCATGCAGCTCTTAATGTCTTCACTGCAAACTGCACATGGGTTCAGGTATGTTTTGTGGACTGACTGAGGACTTAGCGATTTCCTTTTTTATGGTTGAGTCGGAGATTTAAACAACTGAGCAAACTCATCTGATTTTGATAGTTTTTTTGTTGGATATAAATAGTAAATAATTTTAATTATAATGTTCTCAGATTCTTTTTAAGCTTTTGATCTCAAGGATTCCCTGAACAGAAAGGTTGTAACAGCAGCATAATGACATCACACCTAAGGTGTGGCTTACACCAGCATCATAGTCACCTTTTATGTAGTGTGTAGATGCTGTGGAGAAATGTTCTTATACACTGTTAGATCCGTTTGGTCAGTTCTATAACTCTGCAAGCACCAATAGGGATACAATAGCACCACCACCATACACTATACAGAATAACACAGACCCCTGGCTACCCCAGAATGGACTCCTGATTACCTTCAGTCCTATGGAGTGCTCTATATAAGATGAGTTTTCCATAGCAGAGCGCAAATGCTCAGTGGAATACACATGAAATATCTCACTTTGGATGATACATGAGATAAAACAAAAAACTAAGGATGAGAAATAAATGCAAAAGTTGGACAACTTCCACTAGCCAGGTGAAGATTTTATAGAATAATGGGCTGATTTTCAGAAGTTCTTAGCACTCAGAAATCTGATGTCTATGGAAACTTGACTCTGAAGGGTTTGGGGCCCTGTCTACCTCTTACAGGTTCCACAAAGGACAATTTGGCAACTAGGGTTCACTGGGGATTAATTAACTCACTGAGTTACTGGAAGGCAGTAAGTTAGGCAGGGAAGGACCCTGGCAAGATAAAAGGAGGCAGCTCCCAGTGTGATGGAGCAGGGAGAACAGAGGTGGCTAGTGAGAGGAACAGTTTCTAGTGTGCAGGAACAGAAAACTTCTCATGAGGCTTCTAGGATGTGGGGGGATCACTAGCAAAGGAAACCTAGGGAGAATGCTCCTGGGTAGAATAGTTTCCAGAAGGAAAGGACTATGCTAAATCTCAGAGAAACCTGTCTACTATGACAGGCTCTATCAGGCAACAGCAGAAACCCTAGATTAGAAGAATTATGCATTATTTTGAGGAAGGCTTCTTGTGGTATGGCATCCATGAGTGGTAACTTTGACCCAAGAAAAGGGACCCTTACACTGCTAGAGACAAGAGGCCCCTGACTCCTGAGGAGAGTTCTGCATCATAAAGGCCTCACTGGTAAGCGACCTTTGACATAACCTTAGTCTGCCAACCCCCCATTTCACTCTGTCCCTCCTCTCTTCAGCTAGTGATGCTGATGGGGAGGCCTTTTCATGTGATAGTCTGCTTTAGTGGATGTATTAAAACTTTCATTTTGGGGGAAATGAGGCAGAGATGCAATGGCAGGGCTGCACTGGGCTGCCAGGGAGTGCTCCAGAGCTGAGGACCCCCATTAAAATGCTGTGGATGCTTAGGGTACTGGGCTAGAAGGCCTGGTTTCTAGACCTGACTAAGCCACCAACTATATGATCTTGAGGAAATAGCTTCCTCTTTCTGTGCCTCTGTTTTCCCTCCTACATTCTGTCTGTCTTGTCTGTTCAGACTGTAAGCTCTTTGGGACAGGGACTGGTATGTGTGTATAGTTCCTAGCGTGGTAGGCCCCGGATCATGGTAGGGGCCTGCACACTACCCTGATGCAAATAATTATTGCAGCAATATGTGAAACCCAGAGAGAAAGAAGAAGTTTGAGAGAAAGTGAGCATTTATTCTCCTGTGCTGAGGCCTGAGGCTAGTATTTGCTTTCCTATTCTCTCTCCCAACCCCTTTTGAATAGAAGAATTATAACTATGGAACATTAAAAAATAAAGCAGCAAAGGGGAATCTTACAGGCAGTATTAAACCAAAACCATTTAAGAGGTCATAAAAAGCAGTGGGTTCCTATCTGCTGTATGTTCCAGCCTAGTATATATCCACATGACCATAGCTAAGCAATTAAGAATGATGATTGCTATTGAACACTGTAAATCTTCACCTTGGTTAAGCACAGCACAATTTAGCATGTTTCTATAATTGTTACATATTTGAAAAATTGAGTGTGCTCAATTGCCCTCAAAATCACACCTCCACCAGTGTGGTGTGGAGAACAGTTGAAAATACACTGGTTGTAATATACCATGTAGTCAGAGTAAACAGCTACTAAATCCAATAATGATTACCCTCCTAGGGGGTTATGCTATCTTTTTTCCAATGGCTGAGCACTCTCCTTCTACAGATGGGGAAATATGTCAAGGAAACAACTTGGTTTTATATTTTTACTTAAAGAAGTCGTCAGCTGGTATATGGAGCACTGTTTAAAACAGGGGTCGGCAACCTCTGGCACGTAGCTTGCCAGGGTAAACACGCTGGCGGGCTGGGCCAGGGCGTTTATCTGCTGCGTCGGCAGGTTTGGCCAACCGCGGCTCCCACTGGCTGCGGTTCACCCTCCCAGGCCAATGGGAGTGGCGGGAAGCCGCGGCCAATGAGTCCCTCAGCTCACGGCACTTCCTGCTGCCCCCATTGGCCTGGGACGGCGAACTGCAGCCAGTGGGAGCTGTGATCAGACGAACTTGCCAAAGCGGCAAGTAAACAAACTGTCCCGGCCATGCTCCTGTTGTTCTCTGTTTCCCACATCCCACATAGAGGGCCCTGGGAAGCAGAGCATACATTACAGTGACTCTGAGGCCATACTACCTAACAATAAGGACTGTGCAGTCCACTGGTAGGCTCCAAGATATAATAAAGAGTGGAAAGGTGACTGTAAAGGGGTAGAGACCTGGGTCTGACCAACCCCTCCAATTATCCCTGCCTGCCTCAACTGGGGTGAGGCTTAATTCATAGAACCAGCTGTGTATGGAAGAGCTGATTCCCTTATACAGAGCAGTTGGAAGCTGTGGAATGAAGAGATACCTAGAGTTGGAAACACCTAATTAGCAGCATACAAGAACAACACGGAGTCATAGAGTTTAGGAGAGGAAGTGAAGCAGAATGCTATATCTAGCTGAAATTGTAGCGGGAGGTCAAATTTAATTAGTCAAGCTGGAATTTGACCAGAACAGTAGGGCTAAAACTTAATTTGAAGGAAGTGTCACAGGATCTTTAATTATTAAAAAAAGCCTGGATCTTGGGTTTTTATATTTCTTAAAAGACAGATTATATACAAACATTCAGAGATGGTGATTATACCTGTATGCAAAATTCTACTGTGCTCACAATAAATTTTAAAGGCCTGTCAGTTACTTCCCCCATGGCCTTTTAGAGTGCTGATTTCTGTCAATCAATCAAATGTAGAGACGACAGAAAGCAATTATATTCCAAATTCAATCCTTATTTCTTGTTAAAATTTACAAGCTTGTATGTCATAAAATTTTTAAAAATGGTCCTGTTTTTGCAGAGTTAGAAACAAAAATGATTGTATAGCCTCAGTGTTCTATTCTTTCTGGGATGGGAACTGTTTTATGTAGGGAGTTTATTTAAATTCAATAGGGTTCTGCCTGAAATAATTGGAAGAGCACATTCAGGAAGCCGAACTGTGAATTGATTTAACGTCTCAGGCATAAGGGTATATTGCATCATTCAAACTCAAAGCTGCTAAATTGATAACCTTAGTAAAATGAGGCACCAGAGCAGTGCAGCAGGGTGGGGGAAGAGGAGAGAGGAGGGTTGTGCTTCCTATCCACCCACAGTCCTCCCAACTAAGACGGTTGATGGGGACAATATTTTATCAATTAAAAAAACGTAACCCACAGGTTGGGGTATTTAACAAACTCTGGACCTCATATTGCAAACATTTGAACTTGGTGGCCCTGATTCACCATGCTCCTGTCATCATGTTGTCATTTACACTGGTGTAAAGTGAGTGCAAGATTCCACTGCTGTCATTTGGCAGCGTTTTATACCTATTTCGCACTGGTGTAAATGGCTACACGTGGCACAGGGCGATGGTGAATTGGGCTCATTATTCAGGGGTGTGGGTGTTTGCAAAGTCAGGGCCTATCGCTCTCTCTCTCTCCGTATATGATCAGTGTACTAGCCAGACTACTTCTACTAATGATGTTCGCAGCACACAGGCCTGAACAGTTCTGAACAGAACGCAGTAACTCCTGAACACAAAACGAAGCTGTCAGAAACCTAGCTACACAACTGTAACTTCATTTCAAATGGACTTGTTTACTTTTTCTCTAAATTTGAGTCTTGCTTTCCAATACAGAAGCAACTGACAGAAGCAGAGGCAGAACGTTCAGCCCCTGAGGAGTAGAAAACGCCTCCTATCTTTCTGCAGCAATGGGAATACATGGTGGAAGGTGTAATCTGATAAGATTAAAATTTTTTATTTAAAAAAAAAGTATCTTAGAAATTTACCTCTGTAACACATTTGCTAGGACTAAAGAAATTTGGCTATGGAAATCAGAGGATTTTGTGAGATTTACTGGGCATTGAGGGGTTTTTCCAGTAGGTAATTGTGGACAACAAAACCAGATCAAGCATTTATCACTTAGGGCCCAATCCTGCAGCTCTCATGGTATGCCCACACCTTGAATACTGCATGCAGTTCTGGTCACCCCATCTACAAAAGATGTATTAGAATTGGGAAAGGAACACAGAAGGGCAACAAAAATGATTAAGCATATGAAAGAGCTTCCATCTGAGAAGAGATTAAAAAGACTGGGACTTTTCATCTTGAAAAAGAGATGACTAAGAGGGAATATGATAGAGGTCTATAAAATTGTGAATGGTGTGGAGAAAGTGAATAAGGAAATGCTATTTACTTCTTCACATAACACAAGACATAGGTGTCATCTGATGAAATTAACAGGCAGCAGGTTTTAAACGAACACAAGGAAGTACTTCTTCATACAACGCACAGTCAACCTGTGGAACAAGTTGCCAGGGGATGTTGTGAAGGCCAAAATTATAACAGGGTTCAGAAAAGAATTAGATAAGTTCTGGAGGATAGGTCCATCAATGGTTATTAGCCAAGATGGTCAGGGATGCAACCCCATGCTCTGTGTTTCCATAGCCTCTGGTTACCAGAAGCTGGGAATGGATGACAGGGGATGGGTCACTTGATGATTGATCTGTTCTGTTCATTCCCTCTGAAGCACCTGGCTCTAGCCACTGTTGGAAGATAGGATACGGGACTAGATGGACCATTGATCTGACACAATATGGCCATTCTTATGTTCTTAACTATGAAATATTGGCCAAGAAGCTTCTCATAATAAAAATTGCTTTTGAAGAATGGCATCACCATAAGAACCTCTAGTACCTCCACAAAGCCCAAGCTTTGAACCAGCGACTGTTACGATGGGCCTTGTTCTTCTCTTGATTTGAAATTATGATCACCTACTACCTGGGAAGCTAAAATGGGAAAGTCAACACTATCATGAAAGGGGGAATACTACTGGGAAAATGAGGAACCTACCTCCAAGCCCCTCACCTCCACAAGGCTAGTTACTTTATCAGTGTTGCACATATACCAACATCTGCTCCTTGTTTTAGGTCTGTAGTTTGCCAAAGTCTTTGCAGAAGTAAGAGAAATCTTTTGGTTTAGGCAGGTGGAACAAGTCAGCCTCTGCTGTGTGCTATTTGTAATCAGCAACTTTCTGTACTGATGTCGAACAGTAAAACATACTCTTTTCATGACAGGCTTTGAAACTTAGTGCAGGACAGGCAAACCTGATACTGTAGGCGTGTATATAAAGGAGAGTAGAAATCTTAATTAATACTATTGCCCTGCAGCCCTGTGCTTCCTTTATTTAAGTGGTGCCTTATACACACTAAGTGTGAAGATGAGGGATTACGAACATTCTACTTCAATTGTGTTTGGTATTAAATATTTATGTAAGGCAAGCCCTTGGGCCATTAAAACACCTTCAAATGGAGAGTCTTTAATAGAGGACAGATTGAAACAGACCATTAAATAGCCAAGCTAAATACTGCATTATTAAAAAGACAAAGACAAGCACTTATTTCTAGTTTTAAAAGTATGATACTGTTTGTCATAGTTTTTCGGAAGCCCAAAGATTCAAACCCTTTCCTCCTGATTTCATCCTTTTTGTATTTGTAACACTGAGTCTACATCTCCATTCTCCAGTTATGGCATTGTTTATGTAAGGCATCACAGGTAGCCAGTACAACATCCAGTATCTCTCACATTCATCTTTTATTACATTGCAGAGTTTGTGCAGTTCCTGGGTCAGAATCTAAAGGATTCCACAGAGATGAACAGTTCTTCAAAGACCTACAGTCAGACTGTTTAATTGTGCAGCATAGTAGGAAAGCAACAGTGAAAAAGTTAGAATGTTCTTAATTTCAAAGTGAAATTTTATAAAAATTGTGGATTTTGCAATACTCGTACAAGTACTGTAATATTTTGTAGTCACTGGAATAAATAGATATTTTTGTTACATAATTATTGTGTTAGTTTTGCCTAATTCCTATAACAGGGGTTCTCAGCCTAAGCTGTTTTCTGTGGGGAAGCACAGAGGATCACAACATTTTCTGCAGAGTAAGTTTATTATTTTATATGTATATATAATAATATTCTTGTTGCCACGATCATCTTCCAAATATAAACAGATGCAGTAGGTAGATTTGTTGAATATAGATCACCTCATGGCATATGCAATTCATGATTTTTTAACAACAATGTAAAAATGCTGTGTTGTAAATGTGAAATTGTTTGTGCATCACATGGCTGCCATATTCTGAATTCTTGTCACCAAGCCCCTACAAAACAGATTTTACGTAATTGATTCTAACCCCAAAGCATCGAGGGTGCTCTAAAAGGTTTCAAAGCTCACAAAGAGGTCAAAAAATTCCTCTTACATATCTCAAAGCAAAGTCTGCTGAAAAAGTAGAGCCAAATAGTGCCCTCTGCATTGAGAATGGAATCTCAGCTGGTCAGGCATGAGCCAAGAGGATGAGGAGCAAATATTCTCAGAGATTAAAGTATGTCAGAAGTCACGGTTAACTTGAAACCAACTCTGGGGGCAGGTCCGTGCCTGCAGTGACTGACTGCTGGGTGGCAGGCGTGGAAGACTGGATATAGCTTTGGAGGACTAATCTTGGGCTGCACAGGCGACAAGGGGGCCTGAGCAAAGACCTGCAGGAAAAAGTGCTGGACCTACAGGACAAATGGCAGGGCTGCAATCTGAGGATCCAAGGTGGCACAGGGAGGTAAACCAGCTGCATTCCTGTAGTACATACTGAAAATATCCTTAGAGACTGAATGCGCACACCAATCACCGTCACCTAATGATCAATCGTTGCATGCTGCAAGCCACTATTACCCTTCCACTTCACATGCTGTTCATTCACTGAACACCCCATGAACTCTCTCTTCTACCTTCCACTTCTCTTCCCTTTCCCTCTTTCTCCCACAGCCAGCAGTTTCCTTCTTTCTGGGAAGCTGCATTCCCTCTTCTCTGGATTGAATATATAGCTGTACACTTAACCTACAATCCAATATATTCTATTAATCTATTTTATTTTTAAAAGATAAATTATCCAGTGTGTGTGCACTGAATATAAATGCCTACTTTGGCTATATATGGCCAGGTAATAGATCTCAGGTAACAATGAAAACAGTGGGTGTCTTTAGGTTGCAAGTGAAAAAAATATTGATAACACCAGCCCCTAAAAGGAACCTTTACATAGAAAAATATAGGTGATTATTGAATAAGGACATATAAGCAGAATTCCTTATTCTGTTACCTGAATGGTAGTTATCATCTGTCTTGAAGCAGAACAAGACCACTTTCATCTGGTGCTTAGATACTATAGTGATATTACAGAAAAGATTAGAAGGAGAGAGAGGGAGAGGTTTTTTCCCCCTTGGAAAACATCTAAATAGACTGATAGTCCAGTACAGAATTTTGTCCTGCTCATCCTGTCCATAAACCTGAGCAGTGCATGAAAACTGTGACATGAAGCGTGATATAGATATTTCCCATTAAACCTTCACACATTTCTGGAAGGAAATGAAACTCTTCTTATTGACTAGGGAGCTGTGTCAAACAATTCTCCTGCTATATGGTGCTGGTCCCTTTTCATGCTTCTTGTCAGAAGCAGAGAATCTGCAGGGAAGAACGAACTAGTTTGAACATTATAATAAATTAGCTGAACCTCCTGTAAAACCTGAAATGCAATCCAAATGTCTTTGAGCTTGAAACATGGACTTAAATTCTTTTATCATCATTTTTTAAAATGCCAATGTGTCTCTGCACTTTCTAGTTTGGGCTGGGTCCAGAGGCAGACACAGAGCCCAATTATGTGAGGTGCTGAACACCCTTAATTTCCGTTGACTTCAACGGGGGTAAAGGTGCTCAGCTCCTTGGAAAGTCAGGGTACTATTGAACTAGGTAAAAGCTATTGTGATATTTCCAACCTGAGAGAAACCAAAAAGCCCTAAATTTTGGCAGGAAAGCCTTTGCATTACATTTTCAGGCTGGTTTTTCAACCAATGTGTTTTGGATATGTCTGTATACAGTTGGAATATGCTACCAGACTTCTTGTGCTTTTTACATTGCCTATCACTGACCATCCCAAATTTATTTGCTACCAGTTCATTACCTCTTGCAGAAACTGCTTTTCATTCCTATTGACAAAGTCAGCCCAGCTCAGTGCACATAAACTACAAATAAATTACTATAATAATAATTCTTGGAGATGAAAACTGTGACCAGTTAAAATAATTTTGTCCTGCTTGGAATTTATACATGACTAGATAAACTAGCAAGCTTTTAGAACTACACTTTCATTGTATCTTCATGTGAAAGTAGCACTACATTCATTAATATTTGCCTGGATTTATTGCCTACAGACCTGAACACGTGTGAGACACTTATAATCTGGTATGTTTCTTTTAGCATTTGGTGCAATATTAATTGACCTTAAGGAAATAAACATTTGTTTCAAAGCAGAGCTGTGATACATCATATTATATTTGTAAACACTTAATTTACTATTTTGTCTGGTTATTAATATTCTCTTTGTAACCCTTCTGCCCAGTGGAGTCAGCAGCGGCAAGGGCCAGGTTCAATATCTCAGGGTTCCTCTTAGCAGTACAAAACAGAACTGGCTCGAGTCCCCACCCCGTAATCTGGAAAAATTTACCACCACATGGGGGCACCTCAAAGAGGCAATACTTCCCTTCTTGCAAATACTGAGTCTGTGTATAGCAAAGAAAACTTTTAAAGGGAAAAAGAACCCAGCATTAATTTGGGAAAATACCGCAACCATGATTTAAAAGCATACAACCATGAGCAACCATGCTCCCCAGAATAATCTGGACAGTGCCCTTTGCTTCAGTTTCTGATCTTGAGTTGTGAAAGTCCAACAACAAATGTTCCTTTAACACATCACTTCCCTCTCACTCCACTCAGAGTTGCTGTTCTTGGTCAGCGAAGACCCACAACTGTGAGGGGCATTCACGTGAGCTCACCTCCCACACAAGTGGTGGGGGCGTCGGAAGCATCAAGCCACACCTCGGCTGTAAATTAGCAGATAACTCCCTGGATTAAGGATGAGTGTTAAAATTATAATTGTGAGGGTTTCAAACATTAGCTAGATTTTCAAATGCCTTGCTGAAACCAGGTGGGGGAAAGGTAACAGATGATCATCTTGTCCAGTAAAGATGTCATATAAAATTGTTTATAAAAACCAAGATGAAGTACAAGATGAAGCCAAAGTAATTACAAGAAATGAGTATGTTTAGGCTGAAATGCAATGGTGAAATAGACCTTCAAGGACTACTGAGGTCACAACACAACACAGCACAACAATGGAGAAGAAATCCCTTGAAATGTAAAGAAATTGTGATGTTAGAGGGGCATCTGAAATGTTGACTGTACAAGTTGGCAAGATGTTGATTGACCATGTGTTTTCTTGACATTTTAGAGAGAGAGAAACATGGCAAAGGGGAGTGCCTAGAGATCCTCACCTCTGGAGATCACATTCAAGGCCATCTCACTTTTACCCATGTACTCCAGGGTAATTCTCCAACAGAATGACCAGTGAATATGCCAGTGGAATCCTAAGCAACCTTTACATTCTTGCTGTTCCCTTTCCTTGTGTTTTGCTTTGTCCCCATTTTATGTTCTCTCTCTTTCTGATCTTTTTGTCTTTGGTTCAATTCCAGGCTTCACTTCTGCTGGGAATTAATTCAGATTCATGATGTCATCACCATAACTAGCATGATGGGCTGAGAGAGCACAAGGAGCTATGCCATGGCATGAAGGAGAAGTGATGAGAGGAAGCCAGAGAATGCCAAATAGATGTCACCCCAGACTAGAAATCTGAGCTGGGGTCCAGAGTTAAAAGCACACCTTTTCATGGCTGACCTGGTGCACTGGTTTCCTGCCTGCAGTGCCTGGTTTCCTGCCTCAGTGAAACCAGTATCAGACACACAAGTTTTCTTTTCTTTTTTTTTCTGTCCTTTCTCTTCCCCTCTCATGGGTGTTTGTCTAAAGAGCAGGAATAATCTTACCCAGAATATTTGAACCAAAATCCACCTAATGATTGAGCTTTTCTCCCCTCCTCCTCCCACCCTCCAGGCAAGACTCTTAGGTCTGGTAAGAAACATTTAAACATTTTTCCTCTGAATGATTTTACTGAATGTATAAGAAAAAAAGGGGAACTTTCCCAGAATGAATGGTTATTTCAATTTTGAAAGCCAATTATTTAATTTTCAATACGTGTTTTAACTGAGGTGTAGTGGTGACAGTAAAAACAGATTGGAGTCCCTTTGCCAAAAACGCACAAACTACAATCCAGTGTTTAATGTTGTAACAATGCAAAGATAATTCTAAAGCACCTTTGAGCCTAACACTCTGTATGGAGATGTGGAGTTAGCATTTCTTTTTGTATTCTGACTGTTTTTTTACTTCTCTCTCCCCCACTCCCCAAAAAAAAGAAGAAGAATTTTACATAAACTTTTGATGGTTCTTCAGTGAAATACCTCCCCTAACATTTTTGTTCTCTACAGGCTTAGATACATCTGTAATACTGCCTTCCTCTGGTGGGCCCAAATTTGGCAAAAAAATTGACTTAAGCCCGTGCTCAATTCCATTCCTCTTCAGCAAAGCCCTTAAACGCAGGCTTAAAGTTAAGTACGTGCTTAAGGCTTTGCTCACTCAGACAAACTGACTCCATATAAGTAATTTCTATTAAAGTATATCGTAAAATGTACTTAAACATATTATAAAGCAAAGTATAATAATAAATGTAATAGTGAAAAGCATAACAATCATCATTTTTTAAAATAACTGTCACTATCAGTGGAAATTCTTACACTACTACTACTTAATGCAATAAAATATTTTGCACCTGGAAAGACATTTTTATATTTAAGGAAAACTGCATTTTCAGATTAATTGTACTGTTCGTTTATTATATTCCCATCTTTCAGATCAACTTTGGACTCTAATAAATTATGTACATAATAAATTCTTACATGAAATTAAAGAAATGTTCATGATACTTTAAACACAGTACATCCAGTAACTGGGAGAAATAATATTTTTTCAATGAATAATAATTCAGGTGAACTTATTAAGGTAAAGTTTTACAAAAAACAGAATAGAACAAGACGGTTTAAAAACATATCTAATGCAACCTGATTTTCTCTGAGAACCAGCTTTTGAGACACAATAATGCTATGAGATGTGTCTCTGTATTCCTTTAATATCTTTTTTTTTTAAATTACAACATATGTGGCCTGCCAAAATTATTAAACTGCATAAACCTTCATACAAAATAAAAAATTATATCCATAAAGATACTGGTCCATTAAGACAATTAAACTGTGCATGACTGAATAAGTATCCAAAAAATTCTAGATGCTACATGTGTAGCTGAGGTTGTAGAAAATAATTGTCTGGCTGTGACTATCTACCCCTATGTTCACCCCTTTGGTAAATTTTGTGCAAAGTATGCCTTATGAGGTATCATTTGAAAACTCATAATTTGCTGATCACTATTGTACTGGTAAGATACGTGTAGCAACACTGTATGTAAAGTTATAAGCTTCTACTGTATGCTGCTACTAAGATATTTTCTGAGGTTTGAGCACACAAAACAGTTCCCCAGAGACAAAAGGCTAGTTGATGCCTCAGCTAGGTGTCAATAAAATCCAATGGACCATCATCTGATTAAGTGGCCATTCTTTGGCAGGAAAGAGGGTGTGAGTGAAAAATTTACATCTTGACAAAGAAACAGCTTTGGGTTCCTGGCCACACAGAGTTTCTGTCTCCTGAACCTCTGCTGGAGATGGTTCTCAAAGAAGGGAAAGAACTACAAGATGAGAGAGCAGATGCCTCAGATTAATTCTCCCTTTCTCTCTACTCATGTCATTGACAATACCTGAAGAACAAGGAAGCAGCACTGGACTGGGGGAGGGATCTTGACTGAAAGAAATTCAGCCAGTAAGACTGCTGAAACATGTAGTGAGAGAGAAGTATTGCTTTGAATTCACTTAGCTTGTTAATTTAGGCATTAGTTGTGTTTTTCTTTTATTTTCTTGTAACAAATTCTGACTTTTGTGCCTCATTACTTGTGATCACTTAAAATCTATCCTTCTGTACTTAATAAACTTGTTTTATTGTTTTATCTAAACCAATGTTTTTGGATTGACATGTTTGGGAAATTCCATTTGGGATAACAGGATTTGTGCATATCATTTTCTATTAATAAAATGATGGAGTTTATATGACCTTGCATTGTTCAAGAGAGGGCTGGGCTGTAAAAGACGTACATTTCTGAGGAAAGTCTGGGACTGGGAATTTTATGGTGTTACTCTGCAGTGTAATTCAAGAGTGGCAGGCCATAGCACTCATACAACTGGGAATAACTTACATGCTGGATACTGTGTGTGAACGGACCAGGAGTGGTGGCTCTCACAGCGAAATAGTGTAAAAGGCACCCCAGGTTGGAGAACTGAAGGGACACAGCTGTTCATCGGTTCAGATTGTACCCTGGGTAATGTCACACTGGCATATTTTATTTGAGAAATAATACATGATCATTCAATTAAAAACTGTATCATAATGCATGCACACAAGGGGCAGAGTTAAGGTCACATGTATACTGGATACAATTTTCCCAGTTTTCCCACCTACAGATTAATCTCTGTACCCAGTGCAGACTTCATGCAGCCCTTTCTCAGGCAAGCAATCCTCCCTTCAATAGGACTACTCACATTAGTCAGGATCACTCTCCTGAGTGAGCACTGCAGGATTGGGCACTCTGTTCTTGGACTCTCCAGATACAGAACAACTAAGAAAATAGTATATTATGTTGCTTTTTTCACACCAGAGAAACTTTTCCTTGTCTACACAAGCCTAGAGGTTGTCATCTTGGAAATCTGCATGCCAGTTTCTATTTACCTCTAATATATCTATAGCTCTGACTGTTGCAAGAACGTCAAAGTTCATTGTCTATTTCAGACATTGACAGAATTGCCCTCAGAACTGGAGATGAAAGGGTCAAAATGTGTGCTAATACAGTGACTCTCAACCTTTCCAGGCTACTGTACCCCTTTTAGGAGTCTGATTTGTATTGCATACCCCAAGTTTCACTTCACTTAAAAACTACCTGCTTACAAAATCAGACACAGGAATACAAAAGTGTCACAGCACACTATTACTGAAACATTGCTGACTTTCTCATTTTTACCATATAATTATTTGGAATATAAATAGTGTATATTTCAGTGTATAATATAAACAAGTTATTGTCTGTATGAAATTTTAGTTTGTACTGACTTGGCTAGTGCTTTTTATGTAGCCTGTTGTAAAACTAGGCAAATATCTAGATGAGTTGATGCAGCCCCTGGAAGACCTCTCCATACCCCCAGGGGTACACGTACCCCTGGTTGAGAACCACTGTGCTAACACAAAAATCTGTGCAACCTTATTCACTTCAATGGCACTGCCCGGTTTTAAACCATCATAAAATTTGGCCCAAGATACAATTTTTTAAAATGAGGAATTCTTCTGAGAGAATAATACTGAATAGTTATTTATTTGATACAAATGCCCATAACGTCTTCCAAACATCTTCCAAAGAACTTTATGGCATCTTCTGATTCCATTTATTTGGCTAAAAAGACAGTGTTTGGTCCAGCTTGGAGATGAGGTTAGGGTGAAGATAACTACGTAACCTGACAGTCTGTAATTACTTCTTCTAAAGCCATTGTAGCCTATCTTGTGAACATATAGTTTAGGATGTAAAGTAATTTCAAGCATGCATATTATTCACTCAAATGCTTTGTCAAGGCTGATTCCCCACTTTGGTACTTCGAGTGCAGAAGGTGGGGGCCCGCAAGGATTCTAAAATTTAATATTGGCCACTCCAGGCTGGTATTAAACTCCCAAGGTTACAGCTTTTCTCTGACCTTGGATGTGTAGATGCTGCCACCACCCAAGTGCAAAACCCCTTTGAGAGCCCGGGAAGATGCACTTGGGAATTTCTTCCAGTGGGGTACCCTCAAGCCTGGCTCCCCCCCCCCCCAGTGCCCCGCGGGGAAAGACTGAGAAAGAAAACAAGGAAATCAACTGTTGCCACCATGAATTAAACAACATGTGCACAAACCTTTTAAAGCACAAAAACCAATTCTGTTCTTAAAAAAGGTAATTTTATTTTTTTTTAAAAAGGAAGAAAATACATCTGGAACCCAGACCATTGGTAGATTTTAAAAGAGAAAACTATAAGGATTAAGCCCAAGAATAGCTTTCTTGAGGTCCAGCTTAAAGGTTACAGCAAACAAAAGCATTTGAGGTTAGCACAGAGGAATTCACAAACCGTAAAAAATAAGAGAGATAACCATAACATCTTCCTAGACATTTCCTGATCTACTTACATATCTGGGGTTTTAAATGAGTAGTTTCTAGGTATGATACTGATGATTTTTTCATACCTGGCCCAACAGCATAGCGTTGCCTGTCGCCTCTCCCGGGAGAAACAACAACAGGCAGACAAAGGGAAGTTCATTTTCACTTTTAAATGTTCTAGTCTTCCCATTGGCTTCTTTGACCGATGCCCTCTCACTTTCCTTTAATCTATGCATAGCAGTGAGACTTTTAACTTCTTATTCAGGTAGACAATTGGAGAACAGCTACTAAGAGGGATTTTATAGCTACTGGCTGGCCGGTGTCCATAAAAAGGAGCTATGTCTCTCCTTCATTATCACATGCTTGTACAAGTGTCAAGGTTCCTTCCCCCACTCTGAACTTTAGGGTACAGATGTGAGGACCTGCATGACACTTCTAAGCTTAATTATTAGCTTAGATCTGGTACACTGCCACCATCCAGATCCAGTGTCGCGAGCACTCTCTGTCCCCCAAAAACTTTCCCCCCCTGGGTTGCTTTGAGGACTCACCAATTCCTGGTGAACACAGATCCAAATCCCTTGGATTTTTAAAACAAGAGAAATTAACCACTCCCTCTTTTTCCCCCACAATCCCTGGTGAGTCCAGATCCAATCCCCTTGGATCTTAAAACAAGGAAAAATAATCAGTCCTTAAAAGAAAGCTTTTAATTAAAGAAAGAAAAGTAAAAATCGTCTGTCTGTAAAATCAAGATGGAAAACACTTTATAGGGTAATCAGATTCATATAGCCAGAGGAACCCCTCTAGCCTTAGGTTCAAAGTTACAGCAAACAGAGGTAAAATCCTCTCAGCAAAAAAGGAACATTTACAAGTTGAGAAACAAAAATAAAACTAACACGCCTGCCTGGCCTGTTCGTACAAGTTTGAAACATGAGAGACTGATTCAGAAGATTTGGAGAGCCTGGATTGACGTCTGGTCCCTCTTAGTCCAAGAGCAAACCAACGCTCAAAAACAAAGAGCACAAACAAAGACTTCCCTCCACCAAGATTTGAAAGTATCTTGTCCCCCTATTGGTCCTCTGGTCAGGTGTCAGCTAGGTTCACTGAGCTTCTTAACCCTTTACAGGTAAAAGAGACATTAACCCTTAACTATCTGTTTATGACAACAAGTCTGAGTTGTTTTGGTCTATCATATTAATTGGTCTCTTGGGTAGAAATACTGATTGCATTTCTGTTGAAAGGGGATCTCATGTCCGCTAGTTTGCTGTGTTTTTAAAACTCAGTATTTTGGGCATCAAAAAATACCAATGAGTATCTAAACCACATTCTAGAGGTAACTACTTGACAAGGATTTTGATGTATCTAAAGGCCAAATTCTGTCCGCATTTATACCTATGTTATTCCTCTGAGTTAATTGGTGTGACTGAGGGTTTACCATAAATAAGGTATTATAATGCAAACAGAAGTGAGAGAGATTTGGGCAATTTATAACTTTATTGAACTATTAAAATTAAAGCTCAATGGAGGTTAAATCCCAAGGGCATGGATCAATTACAATATAATAATCCACTTATATGGGGAGAACATGAGTTTTTTTTCTTTGAAATGGTTAAAAAATAAAGTGTTTCTGAACTGAGACACTTCATAGCAAGTCTCCTCTTAGAGTGAATGGTTTAAATTACTAACAATTTGGGTCTATAATGATAATGCTCACTGGCTCTTAACTTCATAGGCATTAACATGCTGATTCTAATAAGCAGAAAGGTGTCACAATGCATCTGGAATTTTTAGAGCACTTTTTTATTATGTAGAGCAATTTTTTATTCTCTTTTGACTTCTGAGGGGGCGTCAATACAGTAGCTTGTTTTCCTACAGTCCCTTTTTCCTAGCGATTTGCACGCTTTGCTGTGGTAGACAGGTAGAGTGGTTTATAATGATACATTCAACTCTCTAAAGCTTCAGAAGATTTCCAACACCATCTTTTCAATAATGAGCAACTGGTTCTTCATGTTAACATGTAATTTGCTTGTCCCTCATCTGAAATTATGGATATGCTCAATCTTCTGTTTTCAGAGAATTTAAATTAAAAGTCTTTCTTTCTTTCCAATAAACCAAGCTAGTTTAAGACCACAATAAAATTGCATTTCTATGATTTCTTGGTCCTTTTGCTGAGTCCTGATATGTACATTTTTTTGTTTCTCCAAAGTTTCCACTTTGGATTAGCCAGAGTCAGTTTAGACTGGTGATCACAGAAATGCTCTTATACATGTTCAGTGGGACACGTTCAGCATATATAACTGAGAGCTAAACAGACATCCAAACAAGTTTAGAATATACAGGCAAGCCCCAAAGTCCAATATTCCTATTTGCCAAAGTTCAGCAACATGCATTTGAGAGGCAATGTACTCTAGCAGGTACGGCACTGGGCTATTTCCAGCTCTGCCACTAACCTCGTGTGTGACCTTAGGCAAATCACTTCACTGCTTCATGCCTCTCTTGTCTTTCCTTCTCTAGTTAGTTTGTAAACCCTACAGGTTAGGCACTCTATCTTACTATGAATCTATACAGCACCTAGCACAGTGAGTCCCCAGTTTCAGTCGGGGCCACTAGGTGCTACCAAAATGTACATAATAATGGTACATCATGCCAAAGGTTGTTTAAAGAAAGCATGAGTTAAATAGGGATGACTTGGGAGAAGATAGGGCCTGATTCTCCTCTTACTAGGAGGAATTCAGTTGAAGTCAATGGATTTACACCCGTGTAAAATAAGTGTAAATGAAAGGAGAATCAGGCTCAGAGTCCATCATTATATTGTGTACTTGCTGTTCACCTGTAAGAAGTGATGCCACCTCATTCTCTTCGCCCAATCCAAAAGATATGAAAGAAAGATTGACCAATACCAAACTCATCAACCTGGGGACTGTAATGAAAGCTTCATCTGTAGCAACAGCCTGGAATGAGTGCACTTCCCTTAAAAGGACACTTCCAGCTTGAGATCTAGCCAATTTTTTGAAACATAGTTTAAAGTAATTTCAGGTACTATTGCCACTGTGTCTTCTGGCCAATTCTCTGGGATCTTACAATCAGCTTTCCTTCTTTTTAAAATGTTTTTCTTTCCTGTTACTGTGAGAGAGACCCCTCCAAGCAGGGGAAATGGATGGACTGACTAGTCAGGGAAAATTCCAAAGATCCCAGGCTTTTGTTTCGATCCATTTCTAATGGTTCTTCAAATAGCTCTTCCTTGATTTAATAGTAGCAGAAATCTAAAGTAGGATGTGTTAGAGAGCTTATTCCTTCACTTTCATCCTTCCCTGGTCCTTCTGACATGAACAGAGAGCAACAATACCCGAAGTCCGAAGGTGCAAACAATTCGATGTTTATTGGGGTGAACTTCCAGCAAGCTTAAATTCAAGTTCCTTTTCCTTATTTTTCAAATCCCAACTTACTTCCTGTTTGCCCCTAATTTATATAGTAATATTTTCAGCTATACCTTAACCAATCATTCTACTAAAATTTACCTAACCAATCCTAACATATTGTAACATGATTACCTAACCAATTATATCCCATCACCTTAATTAGTTTACACCTAGCAAAATTAATTATACAGCAGACAGAAACAAACAGAATCAGAGACCATGCAAATAAACATACAAAACAATACAGAAGTAAGGATTTCACAACTACATCTATACAGACATGAAGGTTCTCCAGTTGTGTCTATTGTTAAGTGAGTTCTTACCAGACAGAAAACTATCGAACTAAATTTCTAGGCTCTTTCCTTTCTCTGGAGGTGATAGATCGAATCACCTTCCTAACAGTCCCAGATTGCCTTATTTTAATATGACTAGTTTGGAATGTGAGGACATGACCACACATTTCCCAGTTTATGGCTGCTAAAAAACCAGGCCTCAGACTGTCACAGTAAGAGAAGGCCACTACACAAACAGTGATTTTTGATTCTTTCTTTTATACTTCTATAACTAGCTAAGTGATAAGAATACACCTAAATTCTTAAAGTATAGGCTTTTGCAGACAGGCCTGAATATCTATATCCTAACAGGCTGATCTTTTTAAGTGATTTTTCTTAAGGGCACAAGGGACAAAGTAATATGCTCTCATTTATTCACTTTTTTAAAGTGGGTTTGCAATATAGAGGTTCATTCACTTACTGCAACAAGTCAGGCTTTCCCATCGTTCTTTGTCTTGTTTCAAAGCCGATTGTTTGTTTCTGCCAATTTGTAATTGCATACAAAGGTTGATACCAGGGACTGTGAAAGGAGGTTTTCTATCATTGTGTCTAATGGCTGTTCTACTCGGTTTGTGATTATTCATTTATGTCTGATGTTTGCTGCTCTTGGCGGTAGTTAGTAGAAGACTTGCAGCGGTTCAGTATTATTTCCTATAAGTCTTTCACAGAATCATTAGTTTCCTGTTCCAGAAAAACATCAACATCTTAATGCAGTTTGTTCCTCTGATTAATGAGAGAAGTAAATCCAGCCTTTTTTTTTCTAGTTTTCACTCTCTTTATTCAATATACCACAGCTGTACGTATCTAAGAGTGCATGAATTGATAATATGCCTTGAAATTTTAATCCATATGCAGAGAAAGAGAGCTATTGCCTGGTTATTATTCTCACTTTTTCACCCTACCATCTACAACAGCAAGACAAAATGCGAGGGGAAAAAAATCAGTTCTGCAATAATGAAACATCTTCTGGCAAAGAGATATTTTTATTCCTCTATTCCTGCTGTGACCCATCACTAGACAGCTGTTCTCTGCTTGCTGCAGATAAGGGTTCTATCATCATAGCAAATGAGAGAGGACACACTTGTCTAGTTCTTCATGATAAAGAGTGAGACCGTGACAAAACCACGTATGTAAGCCACATGAGAAACCAGAGACCTACATTCACATTTTCTAATATCATGCAATTTTAAAATACTAAATACATCAAAAATCTTCTCCTTATCTAGAAAGAGCATTAAATTAATGCTTGGAGGATTTCTCCAATAAATGTAAAACAGACCAAATTTCAGCCCTGGAGTATGTGGAAGGAACCATTGATTTCAGTGGAGATATGTCTATTTGGAGCAGGGATGAATTTGGTCCGAACAGCCCAGTGCAGTTGAAAGATTTCATTATAACTTCTGTCCTACCATCCTGAATATTTTAGCAATAGGGTTTGTAGCTGAAGGGTGACTGAAGATTGGTTTTAGTGAAGATTTTCACACTGAAAAGGAAAACTTCATCTATATGAAAATCATAGATGAAGTATTTTACTTGAATTTATAGCAAGAAGAACTTAATTGTCCTGTACTGAATAAATAATGATTTGATGCATCTTAATCAGAGTATCTGTCCTTTAGGGACTCAAGGTCTTATGAAACTTCACCTAAAGCCCATTTATAATTTCTGTTTGACTAAGTTCAACCCTAGTTAAGCGAGATCACAAATGGCAAATCATTTTGTCAGCTTCTCCCACACTCTCACACAAAAGTACAGAAAGTTAATGACTCAATTTTCCTCTCGTGGTTTTTGGTTTTGTTTAGATGCATATCAGACATATAATTCCTATAGCAATTATTCATTATTTATCTCCTCCTTTGTTGTATATTCTAGTGCTGCACACAGTGACTGTTGATCGATGGGAGTGTTCTTGAACTATCTTCTTACTTAATTTGCCTCCAGCTTAGTGTATTTATCCCCAATTTTCTGTCACATTGGAAGCAAATGCCTATTTAGTACAAAGATCACTGAGAGAAAGTTTCTTAAAGGACAGTTCTTGAAAGATAACTCAATTTTCCAGGTTTAGTGTGTTCTGCCTGAAGAAATTTAATTTCCTTCTCTAAGGCATTAATCTGTGAATTAGTTGATCTGTCAATTCTTATTGAATGAAGAATAATTAATCCTCCAAAGTAAACCTAATGCATTTCTACACAACATTAGGGGATTTTATAAGATCCTCTGTATTATTACAGGATGTTATTTTGTGAGACTATTTATTGGCAGAAGATATCAACATGCCATTAGTACAGTCAATGAAATCTGCTGAATCCAACATATTGCAATGCAATCCCATTATTCGGGAGCCTTAAATCTTTTCCGTAATTCAGTCAAAGGGTTTAGGGCCTAAGACACTCAATAGAAGAGACCGAAAAGTCTGTTGCTGGAGGAATTTAATAATAAGGTAAAAGGTACCCTGAAGCAGATTCTACAAAATGAGAGGACAAGGTAAAAATAGGAGTTCTATCATTGAATTCTATGGGAGAAAGTTAGGACCTAGGAGTGTTAAACAAAGAAATGTCAGTTGTGATATCACTTATTTTAAAGATCAGAGCATCTGGAAAAACTAGAATTCTCCTGTTTTGCAGATCATTGTGCCCATGAACAACAATTGTTCTGTAGTTGAAAATAAGTCTCAGATGTAAACCAACATATACAATGAGGTATCATGCTATTCTCATGAGATCCCTGTGCATTGGTGTAATATACAGAATGTATTATCCAGTTTCTGGACACCTATACAACAATGTTGCACAAGAAGGTTGGCTACCCCTATGCGTGGGAATGAAATGTGGCAGAATGATTTGAAGTGTTGTCATGGTGGCACTTCAGAGCAGATATACCATTACCTGCAAACTAGAGCAGCGCTGACGGTGCATTTTCTCCCAATTACAGAAGGCCCAAAGACTTATCCACATGCTTATCTTTACACTTGGGAGTACTCCTACTGAAGCCCATAGCAAAAACTACAATCCTACTACTCAGTTAAGCATGTGTGTAACCCTAGGCACCCCAGTATTCACACGCCACACACTACTGCAATGATTTTTGTACAAAATAGGCCTTCTGAGGTATCATTTGAAAACTAATAACACACTGGCTAATAATGTCAATGTAAAATATGTGTAACAATGCTGTATGTGAAATTATGCATATTCACTAACATTATGCTTTAAAGCCTGTGACTAAAAGGTTTTTAAACCAGGCATGTCAGGGGGAGTTGATAAACAAGTTTGCTCCAGACAAAGGAAAGAGGTTGACACCTCACACCAGGTATGTCCAAATTCAATGCACTCTTTGTTTGTATTGGAGGTTGCAGCATGAAGATATTATTTGCATGGTAGCAACTACCAGTGTGGGACAAACCAGCATAGAGCCTCATATTCCAGATCTCATGGCTCCTTTACTCCTGTACAAATGAACTTTATCTGAGGGGACCTTTCAGAAGAATCCATTTCAAAGGTTCACAGAACTATAAAGACAGGGGGAGTGAACCTCTCAGTTACCCTTCACTTTGAAGAAACCACGCAATTTGATCTCGCTTGACCAGCTGGCCACTACAAAGCTGGAAAGGAGACTGGGCGTCAGAGAAACCATCTTGAACAAAGACTGTCTCTTGCTAGATTAAGTTTTAGACTTGTTAAATGTGTGTTTTCCCTTTTGTTTGCTTGTAACTATCTCTACCTTCTGTCTTTTACTTGGTATCACTTAATCCCTGATCTTTTGTTAATAAACTTGTTTTGCTTTCATCATAAAACATCAGTGCTGGGTAAATTCAGTAAAGTGTGTGCCACTGATAAGCTGATAAGTTGGAAGTTTATTCTGTCTCTGTAGGAGCAGTGAACTGCATACTTCTTCTGTGAGGGTCTAGTGAGAGGGACTGGATCCTGCAGGACAATGATTTGGGGGCATATTCAGGGCTGGACAGGTACTAAGATCAGCCCGCAAGGAATAACCAAGTTGGGCAAAGCCAAGATGAACCTTTTGGGCTAATGGCAGGCTGTTGGGGCCAGAGTTCTGACTCAAGAAACCCAGGGATACAAGAGAGACATTGACTGAACCCCTTACTGGCATGGGTGAACCACAAAACAACACAATATGGTAGATCAGGGCAGGATTGGAGCCTTACCACATATGTAGTTAGGGATGGAGTTCCTGGTTTAATTTCATTAGATTTTCTGGGTATTTGTCAGAACTTTTATATCATTTTTAGTTTTTCATGATTTATTTTCCTTCCTTTTTACATTAGCCATAGGATGAGAAATTTAGATTCCCCCACTTTATTTTTTTTTTGTCTATATCCCACTTGAATGCAGAACATACGTTGTTACTGGAAAGGTGAACATTCTGATTCTCTAGCACCACAACAGAATCCCAGCAAGCCTGGCAGTGTGCTGTGCAGCATGACAGGGGACACTTGTCCAAGAATCAATCACAGCCCTTCATTCTGAGACTGGTAAGGGTGCATAGTTTGGCATTTTGTAGGCAGCACCCTCAATCCCATAGGCAGGGGACCATCCCTCACTTTTCTGTAGTAATTTGTGAAGCCATTTAAGAAACAACATTTGGGAACTTCAAAGGAATACATGTCTAGTTTTCCTTTGGTCACCGTGAAATGAGGGTGGTGGGGATTAGGGTTTATAGCTTGTGGGTTTCCAATAAATCCCCCAGGACCCTGACAAGAGGCCTGATGGATAACACTGGGGTGGGGCAGCAACTGCAGTGCCTGTCTTTCTGGGCTAATAATGCTGAATACTCCATCCTACCACAGGATATATAAAGGCAGCAGCTGCTCTTCAGGTGAGCCCTCTTCCAGGACAGCAGCCTAGGGTGATCAGATGTCCCAATTTTGTAGGGACAGTCCCGATTTTTGCATTTTTTTCTTATATAGGCTCCTATTACCCCCACTCCCTGTCCCGATTTTTCACATTTGCTGTCTGATCACTCTAACAGCAGCCTACTGTACAACTGACAAACCTATCAGGCTGATCTGTCCGCTCTCTCTATTAAACAAAACTCCTGGACTCTTCCTCCTTCTATTTCTTACTTCAGTGATGCCAACGCTTCTAACAGATTTAGTCTTCTTGAAATATTTACTTGATGTCATCTCTTTCTTATGTACTAAGCTTGCTGTGAGAAATCTTTGACACTGTCTGAGAAATTAAAAGGATGTGAGTTCTGAACATCTTTGTTCAACAAAACTTTCCCTCATGTTTAACACCTAGTGTCTCTCTTGCTGGATAAGCTCCTTCTTTGCCACTGTCTTCAATGCTCCCTTTAAATCCTCCTCCTGCTCTTATCTTTGCATCTTCTTCCCCAGGGAAGAAACCCATTGAGCTTCCTTTTGGAGTAGAAGTGCTGCAGAGATCAGTGTGTCAGCATCAACTGAGCCATCCTGCGTTAGTCAGAGATTGCCTGCAGATGGCTTGAGTAACCTCTGCTCCACTGCTATAACTCTTCCTCACACTACTCTGTTCCAAGACAATTCGCAGCAGGCCAAAATTGGGCCCTTTTGTTTTATGCCAGATTAATGTTTGGACCTGTGTGCAGTAGCTTTTGAAAACACATAGAAGATGCTTGGTTATATTTTTTTTTAATTGATAGAAAATAATACAGAAGGTATTAGAGTGGTATTATATTGACCAGTGCTACACCCTCATTTGGAGCACTGTGCTCAATTTCAATCACCTCACTTTGAGAAAGGTACAGGCAAGATTAAAAAACTCCAGGGAAGGGCAACCCAGCTAGCTAGAGAGATGAAAGATTGACATATTGCCAAAAATAGGCTTATTGAACCTTGGAAGAAGAGTTGAGTAGACTTAACTGATGTGCTCATCATTGTGAATGGTGTGAGGATAAGAACATAAGAATAGCCATACTGGATCAGACCAAAGGTCCATCTAGCCCAGTATCCAGTCTTCCGACAGTGGCCAATGCCAGGTGCTTCAGAGGAAATGAACAGAACAGGTAATCATCAAGTGATCCACCCTCTGTTGCTCATTCCCAGCTTCTGGCAACAGACGCTAGGGGCACCATCGCTGCCCATCCTGGCTAATAGCCATTGATGGACCTATAACAGTTGTGTCCTGCCTTTTCCCCTGCCCCTAAACAGGGGAACAAGAGGACACTCAATGAAATTAAATTTCAGACAAATAAAAAGGAATAGTGTTTTCAAGTCCCGCCTACAGGATTTACTTCCACAAGAGGTCAACGAGTCCTGAAATGTGAATGGGTTTTTAAAAGGGCCGGAGACTGTCATGTGATCATTGGGCACCATTGGGCATAGTTGCAGCTCTGCAAGCTGAAATAATAAGGATAATTGAATATCATGCTTCCGGGTATAAGCTAATTGCCTGCAGGGTTCTGGAGGGATTTTTCTCCTCTGTACACAGTATAGCATAACTGAAGAGGTGCATTCTGGGAGTCTTCTATCTTCATCTAAAACATCACTGCAGAAGGCAAAATGCTAAGCTAGATGAACAAATGATCTAATCTAGAAGGGCAAGACTTCTGTTCCTATATCACTATGGTGATCAACCAGTCAGACTGCAGGATAACTTAATGCCATTGTATAACGAAGTATTGAGTAGCTTCAGTCATTATTTTTTTCCTGAAATGCCAGCGAAGATCCCAAATGGCACAAAATGCTGATTGCTATGGCAACATACGTATAAACTATTGTTCAGTTAATATAGATTTATGCTTAGCTGGGAACCAGGAGTGAATTGTCTGTTTTTTAACAATACAATATCCCTTGCAGCCCTTTAATCTCATTTCAGTGCGACTGAGTTTTAGGTAATGGGGAGGCACAGTATGAGCTCAATTAGGCTCAGATCTTACACTGTAACTGTAAGGTGAGCTATATGAGGCTGCCAAATAGGACTTCATATTTTAAAGTTATTTACTCAATTTTACATTCTTTCAAATGCACTTAATTGAGTGACAATTAGCAACTGATATTAATTAATAGGGTTCCTATATAATTATTTCTGATGATGACCAATTCATCACTGTGACGATTAGGGATTTTTTATTACCACGAATACCAATTCTCCAGTAAAACTCTTCAGCAAACTGAATCAACTGCACATAGTTACTCTCTGTTCACAAGCAACTGCGATAAAAAACACCCACCCGTAAAGTGGGAAGTGCCAAAGATGACCCAGAAATATGCCTCTACTTCTGCCTTAGTGGCATGACCTTAGCATGGAGATAGCTATGCTTTGTAGGATCAACAGAATTTTAATGACAGTCACCATACCCAAAAAGTTATCCACATGGATGACCTTACTACTTTCCTCAAGATTGAAAAATGGTCATGTAACACTGTTTGATTCTCCAGACCTTTCCTCTCTATCTTAGATTCTTCTATAATATCTCAGCTAATAGAGACTGAAATCTTGCAGTCCAATACCAATGCCAGTACTGTGGAATCACTATTCTCTACTCCCAGTCATAAGAACAGCCATACTGGGTCAGACCAAAGGTCCATCCAGCCCAGTATCCTGTCTTCCAACAGTGATCAATCCCAGGTGCCCCAGAGGGAATTATCAGAACGGGTATTCATCAAGTGATCCATCCATTGTTGCCCATTCCTAGCTTCTGGCAAAAGAATAGTCAGAATAACTTATGATACAGAAAATTCAGAGAGCTTCGAACAGAGAATGCTGCCATATCCAAGGCATCTTCTGGACCACTTCACTTGCTGCCTATTTTCTTGCACAGTATAATTCAGATGCTTCAGGAAATTGCAATAGTGACTATACAAGTTGCATGTGTCTTTCTGGCCTATTATTGAACCAATGCACCAGCAGAGAGTTCAGGGATACCATACTACTGGTTATGCTATTGTTCATATCAGGTGTTAAAGAGCCCCTGACTACTTGATCCCATAGTACTTTATGTAAGAGTGAGTGCTAACATCCAGGGCCATCCCTAGGGACAGTGCAGGGTCTGGGGCGGAAGTAATGAATCTGTCACTTCCGGGACAGACCCATCACTTCTGGGACCGACCACACTGGCCAATTGAGCTGGCCCGTGGGGCCCCTCAAAGTGCGAGGCCTGGAGCGGTCGCCCCAATTCTCCATACCTAGGGACAGCTTTGCTAACACTCCCTTCCAGTCCAACCAAACTCCAGCTTGATTAAATATATCTTTCAAACCTCACTAATTTATTATTATTACTGACAAATTTTTTGTAAGTGTCCACTAATTTTGGGTGTCTACCTTGAGACACTTAGGGTCTGAATTTCAGAGCCGCTGAGCACCCTTAACTTCTGTTGATTTTAACTGGAGATGTGAGGCTCAGCACCTCTGAAAGGCAGGTCCAAGGTGTCTCCCATGAAGCAACCAAAAATGGAGGCACCCAGAAATTGATAGGCACTTCTGAAAACATTGCCCATAGTGTTCACAGTGTGCTAGGCACTTTACACCAAATAAAGAAACAAAGCCCCCTCTAGAAGGCTCTTGAAATGTAAAAGAGGCAATAAGCAGACAAGAGATGAAACAAAGCATATTGTTGTTCAAATAGCAATGTTAGTTCCATCTTCGTTTTTACAGGTGACATTTTTCTCTAATTTTGCCCACAGTTTCCACTGGATTCTTATTTACTTCTCTCTGTAACTGTGTTTTAGTGTTGCTATAAACTATTAAACAGTTGCCATTTCCTACTCCCGAGATTTTGGCAAGCGCATTTCAACAGTAGGTACAGTGATTCCAGTAGACAGATGAGACAGATACATAGTGAAGTGCTGTTGGTCCTTGGGGATGAAAGGTGCATAGATATAAGCTGATATTATTTTCTAAAAAAGAAAAAAAATGTCCTGACAGTCTGATGAAAGAAACGAAGACTAACTCAGAGACTCCTTGTCCTCCCGTAACAAATATCTGGCAGGGTTGATTGGGATGCACTGGCTTGCACTTTGGGTTTTTTAGGAGTAATTATAGCAACCTAATCTGAATACAGAATGTCACCTTTGGTTGTAGGTTTCACTTTCCTCCAGCAATAGAAATGATAATGGAAATTCTGTTTTAAAAGCATGGAAAAAATAGGAAAATTCTTTTCAGAGACAGAATAATGCATCCTTGAATCCTTAAAGGCCTTAAAAAAAAACTCTACAATTTTCATTTGCAGCCTTAAAAATTAAGACTCTAAAATCAAACTTTTCAGGACCTTCAGCTAGAATTGCACAGCATTTACTCAAAGGCCAGTAAAAACTACAATGAATGAAAAATTCAATAAATGCATAGCAAGGGACCATTTGAAAACAGAGAGAGAGGAAATCAAATTAGTTTGGAAGACATTTTAGGAGTATCATATTGAAAGAATGTGAATGCTGTGTTTCACCAGGCCTTCAGGGACACTCATACTTGTTTATGTGACCCTGCAGCTCAGACTATGGGAATGTGAATTGTGGTGTGCACTGTTTAAGGAGGACGACATTAATGCAAACTAAGTACCTTTTAGTTCATGCCTGCAGCATCCCCACTGGGAAGTTACAGCTCAACAACATTGCAATTCACAACCCCCATCGTGTCAACGATGGGGCCAGATAGACATAGCCTCAGTTTTATATATTAGTAGGTAATGAAAGAAAGTACTGATATGTAGATCAACATTTAAATCCATAAAATGTTTGATGAGGCATTGCTATTCCTTTATCTGCTACCTTTCTCTTTTCTTATGGTACATTTATTTCCGATGGCTCTGTTTTCTTATTTTATATAGACCACATGCTGAAAGTCCTTACTTATACAAAACTCTCCATGAGATCAATGGGAGTTTAAACTGAGTTAGGACTGCAGGATCTGATCATGTATCTGCTCCATGTAATCTTTACAGTTTGGGCCACATTGCAAATCCCTTCCTCACAATGATGAACACTTATTCACACAAATAATCCCACTGGAGTCAACAGGAATTACGTGTGTGAATAGCCACTCACCTGTCAGGTTTACAGTCTTGTCTTTTCTGAACATGTTACAGCAGTGCTTGACATTCTTTAGCTAACTATTAAATCATACACACAGTGAATTCATTCCCTGAGTACTTGATGGATTATTATTGTTGTTGAACCTCATGGAGGATGTTGGTTATGTAAGGAGGAATTCTTTTTGAAATACATTATTGTATATTGCATCTGTAATTATTGTTATGAATAGTTTGTTTGACTTATAACTTAATAAAATTTTTGAGTATAGGAAATACCACCTATCCTGGGAAGTATGTCCAGGAGTGACATGTTGAAGAGTGGGTGCAGGGAGAATATCAACTGAAACACTGTTTTGGGTATTTGGGGCTTGAGTCTATTTTCCACCACACATCAGTCATTACCCATGAACCTAACACTTGATGCTTAAATGGTGCTTTTGATCTGCATATCTCCAAGAGTGCCACAGCTACTATTATTGTTTGTACTGCAATAGCACCTAGGAGCCCTAATCATGGACTAGGGCCCCATTGTGCTAGGTGCTGTACAAACACAGAAGAAAAAGACAGTCCCTGCCTCAAAGAGCCTAATTATATTAACTTTGCATCATAAACTACATGTTATCAATCCTATTTTAGAGCTCCAGGAACTAAGGAACAACAAACTAAGCCCTGAGTTAGATGCTTGAGAATCTCTCAGAAGGGAGAGAGAAAGAAATCTTCTCCCCAAACTGGGACAACCTCTGTGCTCTTTGTACCATTCAGACCTACAGGGAAAGAACAGCTGTTGGATTCACACAGTGGTTGTGCTTTGGACCCACGTCTGGCTAGCCCAACCCCCACAACTGTTTGTCCACTGATTGCATGGAGCTCCCACAGTGTTCTGCGCTGTAACACTCAAGGAATGCACTCTTCTGAATGGACCTCCCGGAAGCCTCTCTGCCCCCAAATCATACCACTCTATTTTACTGCAAAATATTGACTGAGCTTGCTGTAGGGACAGAGCAGTTATCAAATTCTACTCCAAGGACACAGTCTGTGTGGGAGGCTCAGCTTTCCTCCCTTCCAGATCAATTTGCAAAATATTATAGTGTAAGAATATGCCATTGCCTTAGGAATATAAAAAGAAAACCTAGGAGAAAACATAACTGGAGGTAAGAACACTTACCAGCTGGAAGAGAAGGAAATGCAGAAGCCAGTTGCAAAATGGCCACTTCAGGGCTGCAGGTACTGGTCTCTGTCAAATTTAAAGGACCAGTCTCTGGAAAGTCATGCTGGGGAAAAGTGCCTATAACAGGACAAATCCACACTGATTAAAGTTACAGTGACCAATGAAAGCAGTTCTGGGGAAGGCGTTTCTTGTCTGTGTCATATACCCCCACTGTAGCTTTCCAGCGTGCAAGTTCTAAACAATAATTTGGAGCTCTGTTTTACATAACAGGGGTATCCCTCTTTTTTGTTTGAATCCCACAATTATAAGAATCAACGCCACAGGTGCTTTTAATGAAGTCACAAGCACAAAGACATCTTTATGTGTTTCCCCGTTTTTCTGTTCTTTTTCCCCTCTATCGTCTATTCATTTTCTCTCTTCCTTTCCATCTTTGTTTCTGCTCCTAGCTCCTGCTTGGACAAATTGAAAATGACAAGTTTTCTTTGCAGTTTCATTTTGTTTTTCTGCTAACACATGGAACAGGTCTGTGTGGGCGGCACAAAGCATATGTTCTTTATATACCTCTCTCTGAAACATTCTGGGTTCGTGCCTAACTCTGGTTTACATCATGATCTACTAAATACATTTTGCTGTACCTCTCAAGAGCTTACTCATTAAGGGAAGTTAATGCATGTGTTAGCCTAAAACTGTTACCCTTTTTGTTCTGCAGGATACTGCTATAGCAGCTGACATTACCATAAACTCTCCTTAATGGTCCCTGCTGATTGATCCAATGGTACATTGTGATGAGTAATGGATTCTGTACACTGACTTCTCTCCAAGAAGAAGCGCACACAATGTGAAATGCCTAGACTTCTGAGGCCTGAGATGCTTGGTGCTGGCCTGCAGATCCACACTAGATTGATCCTCTTCCTAGACTGTTTACTCTTTCTTCAGAACAAGTTCATCTGGATCTAAAACCATTGGATCTGAGGGCTGTTTTCTGGCTCTACAATGAGAGTCCTTGCTCAACCCTGGTTCCTTAAATACCTCTGGATCAGATGGTTCCTTCTTTCGTGGATTGGCTCTTAAAGAAGAGGCTGACACCAATGATGATTGAGCATGCTTGCTTGACATACCAGCTGGACCCTTCTCTCATGGATTGGTTCCTGAGACAGAAGACGACACCAAGAAGGGTTGAGAAGTCCTATTCTTTGGATCCTCTCTTGGTTTCTGGATCCCTTTGTGCTTGGTACCAAAGAGGAGGTCTTAGGCTTCTTCACTCCAGGCACATTTCTAAAGCAAGAGAACACTTTGTTCCAGAAGACTTTGCTGCCAAAGCTACTTAAAAAGAAAAATCACTTGAACTTTGTTCTGACTCTCATTTGCTCACATTGTAAACATCAAACATATGGAGCATTTTGATGGCATCTGATCCTTGTCCACACATGCTAGACACCCAGACACCTAGCATGCAGGTCGGATAGTGGAAACACAGCATGGACATAACATGCATCACTTATAGCCCAGCTTCTTGGTCCTCTGTTCCACCATCCTGATACTGAAGATTTTATACCTAAATCTAAAAAGTTGAAAGTAGATATAACAATAACAAACCTAACTAATTAAACTAACTGCTAACAACTGTAACTAACTAGGCACTGAAGGATATAGATCTGGGAGAATCCTGGGGTGATTCCTAAGCCATATAGCTGGTCATGAATGCAAGGAACTGGGGGGTCGGGGGGACTACTCCCCTTTTATACTCTTGCTGTTGAACACTGAACATTTGCAAAAGGAAAGATTGAGGGGGATTGCATGAGCGTGCCAAAGGGCACCACTGTATAGAGTTACAACATTCAGGCTCCACTGGTAGGAGCATCCCATGAGGGGGAATATGAAGAGGACACTTGAAGAAGAACATGATGATATCCCTCACTTTCTTTATACCTCAGGGATGTTTCCTATAGTTCTTTCTGAAAGGTTTTTTTTTAATATTGAATAGAATCATTAGTAAATTAAACTGGAATAAAACTCATCCCAGACTGCAGTGTGTTATTCTGAGCAGATCCCAATGAAAGGGTATGTTGGGACATCTCAGTTTTAAACTCTATCAGTGGGCTTCATTCCTAACAGGTTAGCACCTCCTCCTTAAGTCCATTAAGTAGATGCTGAGAGGATCTGATTAAATTGTCTGTATGCAAATTCTAGCCCAGCAGATGAACTCCAGTCCCATCTGGTTGAACATAAAGCACCTTAATCCTCAGAAAAAACTTTAAAAAGAACCCAGGATTGCTAAGCGTTTATCGCCTTATTTGCCTGTAGATCATGCGGAGCTTTGAGAAGGCAGGGTAACAAAAGCCTGAAACACTGAACTAAAGCAAAAATGGAGTGACAGAGATGGATTCATTGTTTCCAAATTCAATTTTTTAACCTGGGATAAAGAAGAAGCCTTTAGGAAGCAATAGAGTTCTGGTGCACTCTCTGTAACAGAGCCACTACATCTCCTGCCTTTCCGCACAAAAGGAGAGTTCCTGAGGGAAAGAAGAGAGATTGAACCAAGGGCTGTGGGGGCTCAAATCAAAGCAGCTTTTTCAGGACTAGGCAAGAATCTCAAGAGCTTATTCTTTAAAGATACACTCCATTACCGCTAGAAAATAGATACAATCAATACACATAACTATAAGGTAGGGAAGTGTTAACCCCAGGTCCAGAGCATTGGAGTAAACTCACAATACTTGTGCAGGCACCATATGCTTCACTTGGACGTTTACTGACACAAAAGCCATTCACCGCCTCCAGCCTTTTGGAGTAGCTGGCTATGCGGAACTGTTCATATCTCCCCATACGTTTGCTGTCGTTTATCAAGAGCAGTGATGAAACGACACTTAAAAACAGATCAGGAAGAGTTGCCAGTGTGTGGGAACAATGATGGTTTCTTCAGGCGCACATGTTTATGTTATATATATTAATATGCTGGGGCGAGACTGGTTATTGAAGTGCTGCATAGTAAACATGCCCAGAGAAAAAGCTGCTCTCACAAGGAGCAGGGGTTTATAGGAAATGAACTCTTACATGTTTTTCCCCAAGCCAAGGCTCAAAACTAGCACTTCAAAGGAAACTGGAACACCAACTGATTTAGCTTCACAGCATCCCTCTCTGAGGCTTCTATTCTGCAAAGTTCTGAAGAACATGCTTGATTTTAAGTATGTGCTGAAGTTTCATTGACTTCAGTGGGTCTTTGGCACATGCTTTGCTGAATAGCAATAGACTTCAGCACATATTTAATGTTAAGTGCTTTGCTGAATCAGGGCTTATGAAAGGTAAGTATTATTAGCTCCATTTTAAAAATGCCAAAACTGACAAATAGAGCGTTTAAGCCCTAAACTCCATTCCCAGCCCAGATATCCACACTGGACACTGGGGATTTCCAGGGAGAAAATAATCTTCTCACCAGGTGTAGGCCTTGCTTGGAGCCCTAGGCATAAATAACAGTGTCAGCCAAAGGCTGTGAACCACAATAGGCCTTGCCTTGGCAAAATAACCACACATTAGATATTAGCTAACACCAAATAAGCACATTCTGGACTGGAAAGAATGATTCAAAAACACATAGGTCTCTCAAGTAACTACATAAATCCATTCCTAAGGGATGGTACAAGAAAAAAACCAGCTTGTCATAAGCTAGGGATGGGATGACAGAATAATGGATAAGGATGTTTTGTTCAAACCAGGAGGTACAAGGATAAGGGCAGTAACTAATCATGTCTGGAGTGTAAGACACGACTTGCTTCTATTGATGTAAGGCGAAGTCACAGGAGGCGCAACTTTGTGCTAGCCTAGGGGACAGGATCCTGGTGTGCATTAAGCAGGTACCTTTTCGTGGGCATACCTGTGTTAATGTACCTGTAGCTCCTATGAGGCGCTAGTACTGTGCTTTGTCGACAATAAACCAGGTCGAGCACCTTTGCCACCGAACTGAGCCTGTAGTATTTCTTGTGAATAACATTGAGGTCTGCTGAGTGAACGTGCTGCACTGTGCGCTAGGGCAGCTGACATCGGAGCTCCTAGAACAGTGACACTGACAGCAGTGACAGCGCTGCAGCATTAGCAACAACATTTCACAGCACTAACAGCACCAGGCAGTGGGGGCCTCAGGGTCAGAAGGAAAAAAAAAGCAACTTGAAGCAGCGATTCTGTTACCTGTCAGCTCTGGGCTTTTGGGGAACCAGGGTGCAGTGCCCAGGCTGTATGACTCACAAAAGACCTTCCTCCTCCACCACCAGCCTCTGCTTGAACCAAAGCCGATCTGAAGAAAACCTTACAAAAAGCAATGAAAAGGCAGTGGGAGACATCCCCTAAACCTCTCCTGACAAGGGTGATAGGATTAAGGAAATGCCCCTAGCCCTATTTGCATTGAAGATGGGGCAGGGAGGCATCCCCTTTAGCATACAGAAGGAGAACAAAGATTCCAAGGCAAGAACCACACGGAACTCTGGGACCAGAAAAGCCAGAAAGCACTTCATGAGGGGGGATCTCTACTCCAGATGTTAATGAACCCACTCCTGCACACACCCAGTCCAGTAGTTATCAGATCAATTCTAGTAATAAATCCTTTCTTGGTAGCCAAAATACTGAAGTTACCTACTTGCATTGTGAGCTCCCTCCAAAGAACACCTCCCATAGCCAGGAATAATGAGTTCCTATTGTCTAGCCTGAACAGAACAACTTTGGTATACTCTGGGGTGGACAAACTTTTTGGATCAAGGGCCACATCTGGGTGGGGAAATTGTATGCAGGGCCATGAATGTAGGGCTGGGGCAGGGGGCTGGGGTGCAGGAGGGAGTACAGGATGTGGGAGAGGGTGCAGCATGCAGGATGAGGCTCAGGGCTGGGGGTTGGGGTGCAGAAGAAGTGTGGCAGGGGGCTCAAGGCAAGGGGTTATGGGGCTCAAGTGGGGATTGGGATGTGGGACGGGGTGCGGTGTGCAGAAGGGGCTCAGGGCAAGATTTTGGGATGCAGGAGGGATAAGACGGGGTTAGGAGGCTCAGGGCAAGGGCTTGGGGTGCAGGATGGGTTCAGGGTATGGGCTCCAGCCCAGCACTGCTTACATTGAGTGGCTCCGGAGTGGCAGCAGCATGCAGAAGGGCTAAGGCAGGCTCACTGCCTTCCCTGGCCCTGTGTTGCTCCCGGAAGTGGCCAGCATGTCTGGCAGTGGCTGCTGGGGGTAGGGTGAGGCAGGCGGCTCTGCCACATGCTGCCCTTATCTGTGGGTACCACCCCTGAAACTCCCATTGGCCGCTGTTCCCCGGTCCCAGCCAATGGGAGCCGCAGGGCACGGAGCCCTCTGCCCCCTCACCTTCCGCAGGGGCTGCAGGGACATGGTGCCAGCTTCTTCCGGGGGTGGTGCAGGGCCAGAGCAGGAATGGAGCCTTCCTTAGCCCCACTGCACCATGGGGCTGGCAATCCCATGGGCCAGATTGAAAGCCCTGACAGGTCGGACCCGGCCCATGGGTCATGGTTTGCCCTCCCCTGGTATACTCTCTTAAGACATCAGTTTACCCACAAACAAATCTAGTGCTCTCCCTTGAACCATAGTTCTTTCCCTACAAAAACCCCTACCCATGCTCAAGTAAGTGATCTGTTGCCTGGATCCGATATCTGCATCAGTTCCACTCGGACTTCATCTTCTCCTGACTGATCGTGCTGGAGGCTCTGCCTGTCTCCAGCACTCTGGACCACCAGCTACCACCACCACCTAAGAACCCTGATCGATTCAAGTTTCACGGAGTGGTGAGATCCCAGCTTGCTCTGTCTCTCAGTAAGGCCTTCTGACCCTGACTTGTGTGATCAGTTATAGTTTTCTAAATCTGACTTTTATAATCAAATTTAAGTTAGATTTAATATTATTACTGTTTTGTTTGGTTGGCTCCCCTTGTATGGTTATTACCTGGCAATAAATAACTTTCATGGTTAAGCTCATTGATTCTCTCTCTCTCCCCCTTGTGGATGTTTTTTGGCTTCCCCAGTCGCTCTGCAGCAACATTCCTTGTACCTAAACTAAAGATCCCTGCAGCACCCAAAAATCCTGTGGGGTTTGCTCATCAAGTGGGTTACTACTAAAACAAATGTAACATGAAAGTACGGATAGGGTCATGCTGAACCTGGAGCATATGATGGTGGCAGATTGAAAGTGCTGCTCGACCCAGCCTGCTCAGGTGTACTCTATTCCAGTGCGGTGCCTGTGGCATATGAGGGTGACAGCTTGGAAGTGCTGCTCGACCCAGCCTACTGAGTCCAGGAATGTATAAGTGCTGATTAAACTGGTCCTCTCAGACGCACTCTGTTGATGTGTATGTTCATCTGATTCTGGGGCTGGAAGAACCCAGCCCTGGGGAACTTAGGTCCTGCAGAATAGCTCCATTGGGAGGGAACTTGCAGAAGGGAGAAGTAGAGATCTGTATGAGAACACAAGTGACACAAGCAGTACATTGATAGAATTACAGGATTCCTTCCCCACCACGAAGAGTAACTCAAATAAATGAACCTACCCCAAAGTAACGGCCAAAACTGGTGACAACGCGTCTGCCCTGTTGTGTTACACTCATTTGTTCTGTGCCATCTCTGTCTCTTCATGCATCCTGGCCCCTCAGCCAAGCCTGCATTACAGGCCAAACCCACACCCCACATTACGATACTGGTAATTTAACCACAGAATAAACCAGACGCTGTATATTGGAATGCACAATGTTTGGCAATGCCTCCAGGTAGTTGGGGGGGGTTATTAAATCCCCAAACATCTCTAATGCATATGGCTGCTTGTCTTGTTAAGCAATTGTACTGAGTTAATTGATTTGATTTGCTAAAATGTTGACTCAGTGTTAAGATTTGGAATGAACAGCAGAACAGATTTAAAGTCCATTCTGTGGGCATCATGTACAGTTCCACCTAATTGTAAGCAATCTAATCAAGTGGGCAGATATGACCTTGCAGTGTTGCTGGCCTCATTGCTGGCAACAGCCATGAGGCTTTTGTAAGGAAGCCTTAGTATAAACAATAATATAAGTGGAATAATCACTTGAAGTGGTAAAATAAAAAGGACTTAACATCTGTGTCAAAATTCATGTGCAATAGAGGAGCCACATATGGAATAACACTAAAAACCAGCAGAGCTTCAGACCTAGGAAACTTCTCTAGCTCAGGTGTCTGACATGCAGGTTCCAAAGGGTGGTGGAATCTGCAGAGCAGTACTTGGGAATGGGGTTATTCATGCATCTGATAGCCAAAACGCTAGCTGCCACTTCTTAACTTCTTAGAGAATTCTCCAGTGTTCTCTGAAGCCACTTGTCTTCACCTGAACTGGAAGTGCCCCCCAAAAGGGGTTGGTTTGGGTATATTTGGCAAATAAAAAAGGAACTACTTCGGCCTATGTCACCAGAGACTGGAAAGACTCAAGAAAAAATTAATGTCATACTATAGCTGGCACTCAAACCCTTTTGAGTGTATAGTCTGGTTACAACGCTTTTGCACATCTGTCAGATAAAGCAGTGCACCAGATGCATTCAGGAACAATAGCTGGATTTGGAATTCCTCCTGAAGGGATCTGGGGCCACAAAGGAATTAACCAATTACAAGGAGGCAGCATGTTCAGATGCAGCAGGTATAAGCTTGTTCTGGTATTTTCAAAGGTCTGGAACAAACTCTTACTGTGCGTTGAAAGCATTGTAAGAGGGACATAGGAGAATATAAACCCACACAAGGAAAGGAATTTTCCTTGAACTATCTACAGTTTGTGGGTTTGTTTTAAGCGGGGTAGAGTAGGAGGATGAAAAGCAAAAGGAAATATAGCACATGCGTAAACTCTTTGGAATTTAAGTCAATCATACATGTGCATAATACATGTGAAACATTGCTAAGAACTGCAGGTCTTTATGAAAGATTGCCCCAGGATTCTGCCAAGGTCAGTGTAGTCACCGGAGTGTTCAGCAGTTATACTTCTGAAGTTCATATGCCCACATCTTGAATACTGCATACAGATGTGGTCTCCTTATCTCAAAAAAGATATACTGGCATTAGAAAAGGTTGAGAGAAGGGCAACTAAAATGATTAGGGGTTTGGAATGGGTCCCATATGAGCAGCGAATAAAGAGGCTAGGACTTTTCAGCTTGGAAAAGAGGAGATATGATAGAGGTATATAAAATCATGAGTGAGATGGAAAAAGTGAATAAGGAAAAGTTATTTACTTGTTCCCATATTACAAAAACTAAGGGCCACCAAATGAAATTAATGGACAGCAGGTTTAAAACAAATAAAAGGAAGTTCTTCTTCACACAGCGCACGGCCAACCTGTGGAACTCCTTGCCTGAGGAGGTTGTGAAGGCTAGGACTATAACAGCGTTTAAAAGAGAACTGGATAAATTCATGGAGGTTAGGTCCATTAACGGCTATTAGCCAGGATGGGTAAGGAATGGTGTCCCTAGCCTCTGTTTGTCAGAGTATGGAGATGGCAGGAGAGAGATCACTTGATCATTACCTATTAGGTTCACTCCCTCTGGGGCACCTGGCATTGGCCACTGTCAGTAGACAGGATACTGGGCTAGATGGACCTTTGGCCTAACCCAAAGGGGGGAAGGATAGCTCAGTGGTTTGAGCATTGGCCTTCTAAACACAGCGTTCTGAATACAGTCCTTCAGGGGGCCACTTAGGGATATGGGGCAAAAATCATTATTTGGTCCTGCTAGTGGACCTTTCAAGGTCCTTTCCAGTTCTAGGAGATAGGTATATCTCCAATTACTATTTATTATGACCCAGTACAGCCATTCTTATGTTCTTATACATATCCTTTTCAAAATGAGTGTGACTGTCATTCTTTGAAATTTTGCTCTTCTCACATTCTCCTCATTCCAGAGTGTGTTGTCTCCCTTCTGGGATTGTGCATATATACAACACATGCCACATTTCAGTATGAGTGCTTGCACAACATAGTTAGCAACAGTATGGATTTCAGACATAGTAAATTGGGAGAACCAGTTTCAGCTTCTTTTAGTTTCCAATCCCCTGGAGAAATTAAGCCATTTCATCTGGACATTTTACTGGTATTATTATTACATGGAGACTGTGATACACACAACAAAGTCCTGAGTGCACTTCTAAATGCTAGCCATCATTTGCCAGGGCATTATGATGGCAGATATACACAAATTTAGACGTCATCTCATTAGTTTATGCTGAGATCCAGCAAAGCACCTCAGCACATGTGAAATGTTATGACTGAAGTCCATGGGACTATTCTAATATTTATAGTATGCTGAAGTGCTTTGCTGGATCAGGTCCTAACTGGGAGGAGAATGTGTCCCGTACACTCAACCAAGGCTTTTATAATTCTAAAGAACAAATAGAATGGTTGATTACTTGCAACGTACCTCAATTACTGTCCACTTACATCCCTCACCAAAATAATAATAATAATAAGCAAGCGTACTTTGTATAGGTATAAACAGGTTCTCAATTATCTTCCTTTCATGTCTCTTTCTCTCCTCTTTTGTCATTGACTAACAGATTCACAGGACAGATGCTCAAGTTACTCTTTGCTTTTCTCATCCGTGTTGATATTCTGATAATGCCAGTGGATTTTTCTTTATTTGTCACAGACTTAAATAGGGAGAACTCAGTGTCTTGACAACAGCACATGGAGAACCAGTTTTGGAAGTCTGTTAATCTATAAGATACCACAGGACTCTTTGCTGCTTTTACAGTTTTGGAAGCAGCTTTTGGTAATTTGGCTCTATGCTTCGCAGAGGTGATGTGCTTTAGCCTGGAGTGGGGGAGATAACTAGGAAAAGGAGAGTATGACAGCTGCACATGGTGGGCCAGGTTCTGATCTCAGCAACAGTGGTGTAAATCTGGAGTAGTACTGAAGACAAAGAAAATACTCCAGATATATACCAGTCTCTGAGATCTGTATTTGACCCTTTATCCGGAACAAAACTAACGTTAGGGCTAGTCAGGAATGGAGAACAAGAACCATGCACATGACTGAAATAACATTTTTTATTTCAATGTCATAAGCAGAAGCTCACAAATGGCAGAGCTCAGCATTTTCCAAAGTGTATTCTAGTCATGTTTCACGTTATTTCTTCTCAGCAATCAAGACAAACCTAATCAAATTTTTCCTTTTTAAAATAATCATCTTGGCAGACTTTGTTAAATAATTTGCCAGGGTTTTTTTAAGTCTCAATGCAGCATTTCCTCAGTCACCACATCTTTATCCTTCCGTTCACTAAACTGTACAATAAGGGGAATGAAGTTTCCAAAGCAAATAGAAATAACAGAGGTAACCTGTATGCTGAGGTCATACTGCTCTCACTCCCAGAAGTAGAACCATCTATTACCCCATCCATTGAACCTTCCACCTGGTTCCTACTCATTTCAAAATTGTCCTCAAGATTTTTGCCACTCTTCATGAACTCCTTGCTCTCCCTCTTCTCCTCATTCTTACTTTGCTTCCCCAGCTTTAGCCACCTCTTCCTGGATCTTTTCATGTGACCTTGCAACATTGGAAGGTCATTCATTCTGCCCTGTGTAACTGGAACAGTCCCTCCCTCTCAAGTCACATCTTCTCTTACTATTGCTATTAAATCTTCCTCTTGTATTAGTACAGGCCTGACTCGCATTCTGCAAAATGTTTTGTCATATTGTGTTGTAAAGCAATTCTACAGCATTTGTCATACAAACACAGTATGGTACCTATTTAATTTATTTATTGTCATCAATTCCTAAAGTTAGGCACCCAGATCCACAGTTAGGAAGTAGGAAGCTTGACTTTCAAAGATGCTGAGCACTCACAGCTCCCATTGATTTCATTAGTATTTGAAGGATACTTTGAACAACTCTCAGATGTGAAGTGCTATATGAGCCCCCAAGTATTATTACGAAGGAAAGACAAAACGAACATCTGCCTGCTGAGGCTTGAATCTGTTCCTTGTTTTGAAATGAAACAGCCTATTCCAGGTTGGAACATTAGACCTTTTCTGTAAAGTATATGCACATTACAGAGCCAGAGACTCAGGATTCTTAGTAACTAGGACCACAGGGGGTCTGTGGCTACAATCAAGTTGGCAATATTTTGGTTTGGTTTGGTGGTTTTGGAGGGAAGGACAGAGTCCCTGTGATAGTTGAATCAATCACGTATATTAATATACTGTTAACTTTTAATTACAAGCCTACGCTGTTAATACAGAGCCATACTCTCAGTGGACTCTTTACTGCCACTATAGCTGGAGTCACCGATTCTTTCTCTCTACCCAGCTATAAGCCCTAGGTGAGACTAGCATTATCATCAGCCTTTTAGAGACAGGGTCACTCAGGCACAGAAAAGTGAGGTGATTTGTCCAAGCTCATGCAGCAAGTCAGTGATTTCCAGGCTGGCCCCCTGAATGCTGGATCACACTGGGCCTCTCCCACCTACATGCTCCTAAAAGGACTAGTTTGCTTCTCTCCCTGGCACATCTCTTCCAACTACACGACATGCCCTCTATGCACTTGGTCAGTTATGCCAGAGGGAGTTAGTACCTGTGCAAAATATAAAAATCAATCAACTTATAATTAACTGACTTTGAAGCTACTATTGCTTCAACTACACTCTCCCACTCTAGGGCTCTGGCTTATAGGGTGACCAGATGTCCTGATTTTATAGGGACAGTCCCAATTTTTGGGTCTTTTTCTTATATAGCAAGGGTTGGCAACCTTTCAGAAGTGGTGTGCTGAGTCTTTGTTTATTCATTCTGATTTAAGGTTTCGCTTGCCAGTAATACATTTTAATGTTTTTAGAAGGTCTCTTTCTATAAGTCTATAATATATAACTAAACTATTATTGTATGTAAAGTAAATAAGGTTTTTAAAATGTTTAAGAAGCTTCATTTAAAATGATATTAAAATGCAGAGCCCCCCGGACCAATGGCCAGGACCCAGGCAGTGTGAGTGCTACTGAAAATCAGCTCAGGTGCCATAGGTTGCCTACCCTTGTTATATATGCTCCTATTACCCTCCATCCTCTGTCCCAGTTTTTCACATTTGCTGTCTGGTCACTCTATTGGCTTAATACTTGGGGGGTCCTTCTCCCAGAAATACTTGAGAGGCTGTGCCGTAGCAGCACAATTTCTGTCTGACAACAAAGAGTGCATCAAGTCACACACATTTTGATGCGTCTATTTGTTTAGGCATACGTTAGGAAGTGCTTTTCCCGCTGTGACAAAGTTCCTCCTCTGCCTTGGTGGGTCCTTGCACTTATTGGCAGATGTGCTCACCTCAGTGATCTTCCCCACAGTCTGGGTCAACTTCTCCTCTGTCTGATCAGGAGTTGGGAGGTTTGGGGGAAACCTGGGCCCGCCCTCTACTCCGGGTTCCAGCCTAGGGCACTGTGGATTGCAGCTGTCTATAGTGCCTCTTGTAACAGCTAAACCCCTCCATACAGACCGGAGGTGCAGCAGGCGGCCCGGCACAGCCCAGCGACCCCAGCACCTCGGGCCGTAGGTCGGGGGAGAAGGGTCGCCACGCCAGCCGCGCAAACCGAAGAAGTGGCTAAGTAGGCCTCGTTCCCACTCCAGCCGCCAGCTACTTCAGCGGCCGATCCGTATGGTCTCGCGCAAAAATCACAGAGTACCCCCCTCCGGAGGTAGGAGAGCACCTGGTCTCGGAGACCCATCCTACAGCCCCGGGTGTTAACGTCGGCAAAGACGATTGGGTGCCATGAGGAGGCTGAGGGGATCCTCACCAGCAGACACGCCACAGCCTCCGGCAGGCTTGCGCAGCAATCGTGACCTACCCCATAGGTGACTAAAGAGTCACGGAAGAGGCGGACCCGTGGTAGGCCGCGGCGGCCTGCTTCCCGGTCTCTTACCTCCCCCATGAGGGCCCTCGCGGCCGGAGGACCTGATGGAAATCCCCCATCGCTGGAGCGCAGCTGGACTTTTACGGAGCCACGGACGTCCTCGAGGAACTCCCGCAGCTCCTCCCTCAGAGCATGGGGGCGGGATCACTGATCGATGATGTCCCCCAGTGGGGCCCCCGTCACAGCCCGTGGCCCACGAGGCGGGCAGGCAGGGGCAGACCCCAACGTGGCGTCCGATGGGCCGACGCCACGCGGACCCCGCTCCCCGGTTCAACAAGGGGTGGTGGAAGGAGAACAGCAGCCCCCGGTGGGCGTGAGACAAAAAAACCTAGTGAAGGCGCACCCTGGGGGGTATTCCCAGGGGCGGCACTGGCATCACAGGAGGTTGGGGGACAAGGACAGGGCTAACAGGAGTAGGCGGGATCAGGAGAGAATCTGGAAGGGGCAGAGACGGGATCCTGAGCCCCAAAGGTGGCCACTGGACGGTGGCTCCTCCTGGCCAGACTCAGGGATTAGGGAATTAGGGTTCGGGATGGTCTGTCGTTCGCCCTCTTTCCCTGGATCAGGAGAAGGCATTCGACAGATGGATCACGGGTATCTCCTGGGTACTCTGCGAGCGTTCGGCTTCGGACCCCATTTTGTGGGTTTTCTCCAGGTGCTGTACGCTTCTGCGGAGTGTCCTGGCAGGCTCGACTGGATCCTGACCGAGCCGGTACGCTTCGGGCGGGAGTGCGGCAGGGGTGCCCCCTCTTGGGCCAGCTGTACCCCTGGCGATCGAGCCCTTCCTCTGTCCTTCTACGCACTCATCCGTGGCCCCACAAGCGCACAGTCGCAGGATCTCCTTCTCAACCGTCCTCTTGCCTGGCCAAACTAGCCATCTACAGCCACCAGGGAGAGGAGGTTGGTGATTGGATTCTGCGGAGTGCGGGCCCTATTTCCTGTCCTCGTGTCCATTCACGCATCCCAGTGAGTTCCTCTAGGGGCGTCCACGGCTCCTCTTGATGCCTCTCGAGGAGCAGTGGCATGTCTGGGGTTCTCTGCTCCAGTTCCCCATCGGGTTTCCCTTCATTTAGCCCGTGACCTCACTCCCGCTCTGCTTTCATTAGTTTTCCCCGAATTACTGTGGTGTTGCGACCTGTGAGATCCGTCTCCCATTAGGCTGGGGGAGGTTCCTTTGGAGGAGCGGGCGCTTCGCCCGCCACCCTGGCGATGCCATAGACCAGACCCCTGTACCACACTGGTCTGCGGTCTGTCACAACCACCTACTTACCCGTACTGAAACACAATTCCACACATCTCTGTATAGGGTCAAAACATCTGTTTCCTGGGGCTTGACTTTATTAAACAAGTGATTTTAATTGCTTAAAAATCCATCACCTACAAAAGTGTATTCCAGTCAGCACCTACATGCAGGAGCACTTCGTACTGATTTTAAGACTTGCTTTTCTTGGTTAAACTTTGAGATAAAATTGTTCAGAAGTTAATACATGTCATGACAATCTCACTGACAGTGATGCCAATGGGAGTTTTGCTTGACATCAAGTAAGATTGGGTTAATTAACCGTTTTAAAATACTATATTTCAAAACTGTGCCCCCTAAATAGTGCCTTCCCTGAAGTTCGACAGTGAAAAAAAAATTTAAAAATAAATTCTTCTTAGCTGATATGTTATAAATAACACTTCGTTCATTTACCAGTAGGAAACACATAATTGCTGGAATTAGAAACACTTACTGAGTTGTGCCATGCTCTCAGCTTCATGGATGCAATTCCTATTAGCAGAGAGCGAATTTTGTCTGTCTTCAGTTTAAGGCTGTGTTTTCTACAGTCCTTCTGCTTTTACTTGTATATATAGTCATGATTTCCCACTAATAGCTCCAGGTCTTTGATTAGTGGTATGGAGTTATTTTGCTTTAACTTCTACATTAGCTTTGCAACATCTGCATGTAGTTAGTAAGAAGAATAAAGGAGAGTAACACAGATGTTATGGGCAATTTTCTTTAACTATATCATCAAACATTTCCCAACTTGCATAACATAAAAGCAGGTGCAATCCGTAAAGCAGAGATGAAAAAACCTTCAGTAGTAGCGTGCTAATCAACCTTTTGTGAGGAAAAGAGTACTTCCCATATGGTATCTTCCTAGCTGCTTGTGTTCTTCAGAGATTTGGTTTCTATCAGCTCCCTTGGGGGAACGTATTCCGACCACACGGGGCTCAATTTCCAGCACCAGTTGCACCAAAAAAAAGTTTGGTTTAAATTCTAGTGAGGAAATTCAGTGTTTTCCTGGGCACCTGGCTCACCCAATGCTTTTCTTGCTATGAGAGTGTGTGTCAGATGTCGATTGTCAGTCACGTGAGGCACGAGACTGTGTTCTTTGTGTAACTTGTGCAGTACATAGATCACAGTTTGAAAAAATATGGAGATGTTGAAACTAAATGTTAAAGCCACCTAATAGACCCCAGCCAAGATCACGCCCCATTCTGGTGCACTACAAACATAGAGTGGCCCCAAGAGCTTACATTCTTAACAGTAAGACTGACAAAGGGTGGCAAAGGAAGCAGCGCGAGCGGAATATTTACCAGTGGTCACACAACCTGTCCAATGCACCAAGTCAAGAATAGATACAGAGCTCCTGCACACCATCCCCTATCCGCTATGATCACCCTGCCATTCTAATTAACTTTGTGTAGTCAGTGTTACCCGTTTCTCATTGGTCACATCTTTTTGGTCTCGGAAGGCAAAAATTATTCATGGAAGTCACCAAAGCGCAGGCACATTAAACAGTCCCTCTGAGGGGCTAATGCTTCTAAGAAAGATATGGAGGGGAGTCAGAGCAGTTGGGGCGTTGCAATACGTTGCCATAGGAATAAATATGTATATGTAGTTCTTCCTATTGATATTAGATATCATAGTAACCTGGAGTTGTAATGGCCAGGGTTCATTCAGCAAATCCATTTGCTTTGCTTCAATTAAACTAGATAGAATATAGAGGCTTATATTTCTACCTGGCACCAAACTTACTTATGTGCCATATTTTAACTGACATTCTGTTTTCCCCATATGATACCTTCCGTTATGAATGACCTATATGGCTCTTGCATCACTTTTCCCGTTTGTCCTTGTAACACTACTTGTTTATTTTGCTCCATTTAAATGTACTACTGCACTTTATCAATTCTTAATTCCCTTCTTAGGAGTTAGTTCTCTTCTAAATATAGTCTAGCCATAAAGTTGCCCTCTCAAGGAAATATAAAGCATATTAACAGGCACCCATTGCCCTCATCCTTCACTCAATGCATAAGAGTTTAGTATGACTCCAGATCAGCCACACGAACACTTTCAAATTAGAATTTTTATAGGTAAGCATCTAGATACAGGCTTATCATGCATGTATTGCAGCTGGAAAAATTGAATACTTTGAACCCTTGCTTTCGTGTTGCTGTTAGCTTGCCAATGGGCCTTTTATGACTTAACTGTCTGGTTGCTTACTAATTGCATTGACAGGCAGGACTTCATTAGTGTACCTGTAGATGGCTTTCATAGGGAGGCAGGATCAGTGCTCTGGGTGACAATTGTACAGTTGGTATGTTACAGATTATGACAGCTGGCTTACACCCTCGGGAATCTGTCGTGCCATTACGTAAACATTTTTGACAGGCTGTTTCATTCTTATCTAATCTATTATGTAATCCAACCTTACTTGTCATGCCCGCAGTCACACTGTATCTCAAGTGTTTCCATCTAGTGTTTAAACAATAGAGCAGTTAGTCTGGACCATCATGTACTGTAGCTACTACGATCTTTGCGATTAGGCAGCTCTTTGATTCGTTTGACGATACATAATACTAAATACTGCTTTCTGTTCACCAAAAGCATGGAACACACGTAGTACAAACTTGTACGTCAATCTGCACACAATGAGGGTATTCCTGGCTGCCTCCTGTTGCCAAAGTGGATGCCCTGAAGTATAGAATTCCATTACGGCTTTGCCTGCACAAACTTACTAATAATCACTGAAGGAGTGAGGATGCCCTTCACATGGGTTACCCACAGAGGTGGAAGTAGCCGGTGGCCGTTACCGGGGCGGATCAGACTTCCCCTGGCAGTATTTTAAAGGCCTGGGGCCTCCCAGAGTGGAGCCCCAGGTCCCTTTAAATTGCCACCAGAGCACTATCTGCGGAGCCCTGGGGAGCGGCAGCGGCTCAGGGGCGATATAAAGGCACAGGGCGCCTGCTGCAGCTACTCTCAGCGGCCCTTTAAATCGTCCCGGCCCTGGAGTAGTTGGCGGCGGGGCTTCGTGACGCGTATTATAAAGGAGTCCAGGCTATGGCAGCGCTACGTCCGGGGGATGATTTAAGGGTCCATGGCTCCTGTAGCTGGCGTACCCCCCAGGCCCTTTAATCATTGCCTGGCCTGCTGGAGCCCTGGGAGGTAGCAGTGATGGCTCCAGCAGCTATTTAATAGGGTCCGGGGCTGAAACAGCCACTACTTCCCTGGATCCCAATAGCGTGCCAGAGCCCCCACGCACCTCCCAGGGCTCCAGGGATTGATTTAAAGGGTCTGGAGCTACCAGCTGCTGCTACCCGCCCCAGCCCCAGCGCCCTTTAAATCCTGATTTAAAGCACCCAGGTATTTATAGGCCCTACTCTTCCGCGTAGAGGTTACGCCTCTTCGATGAGACCTCGCTCCTCAACTCCGACTTAAGTGCCCTTTAAGATCTTTCACCCCGAGTATTTCTAACGACTACTGTCCCGATCTTGCGGCCAGGCACACTAGTTATGAATCTGGCTACTTGCCTGCCTCCCTCCACTCCCACAGAGTTATAGTGTCAGCAAGATGGCAGAGAATGAGTTGGGAGCAGCAAAGAAATTGACCCCACTTCCCTTACTCACCTGCACACTAAATAGCTAAGCCGGAATGAACGGGTGGTATATGCTGGTTAGGCCAGTGGTAATAACTTCCTGCCTAAGCAAACTAGCGAAGAGAAGATAGGACTACCCAGAGTCAGTGTGTGAGTTTGTCCACGCATGAGTTCTCCCCAGGCACCAGCTGCTGTGCTCAAGCGCTGGGCCTTAAAGTCATCATTGTAACCTTCCTAGCGTTATGTCCTCTAGCTGATATTGCAATTTTGGACATATTATGTTGCTCCGTGGTAGGAAGGGCATCTCAACACCCTTTAGTTCACAGATGGTTCAGCACATAATACAAAACCATTGCTTGGTTACCCAGATCACGACCATGGGAACATAAGAAAACAAACAATTATGGTATTAATGGCTTTGTTCCGGCTCTTATACGTACAAATAACGAGATGGTGCGGCAAACACTGAGAAAAGCCCACTATGGGGAAGGCCACTAAGTGCTTTTAGTTTAACAATTGGCTATAGTTTCAGTCCAGTATCTAACTGTGACATACATGTCTATTTTCAAACCAGAAAATCAGAAATAAAGTGCCAATGATCAAATACATAACATTTTAAATAACTTCCAGTAGCTTCCTTCACATGACTGAGGTAAGTAAAGTAAAGCAAAAATATATTATGATGACATTGCTCCCGTGACAAGTGCCAGCATATGTGTAAACTCAGGGAGATGCGCACAAGCTCCAGTAGTAGGATTTCTTATATTAAGGTCATGTGTCTCTTTAACACCTCCTTTTATAACGGATATAATCTCTATATAGACCAATAATTTTCTAATAATTACTGGTGAAAAGGGCATTTAGCTTCAGCCACCTGCCTCTGAAATTAGTTTTTTAAGTTTTGTATTCTTCAAAAGCACATCCATTCCCACAAATCAGAGCCTCAGTGGAGAAATGTTTCCTCATCCTCTCCTCTCCCTCCAAGGTGTCTATCTGAGTTGCAGCACCTATTCTTTGAGGTTCTTGATGGGCTTGTTTGACTCTGGAGGCTAGTGATGCCTTCCTAGTTAGGTTGAACAGCGACGTCATATGGACGCAGCAGGGAAGCATTTGTCTGCCACGGAGAGCAAGAGTGCGGTGCTTTATGCAAACTTTCCATGCAACACTAGTAGGGGAATAGCGTCGGACACTGCACCTCGGGACTTCTAAACTTCAGCAAGCACAGCCTGCATCACTAGGCTACACCAGGCCACTCCCACATCTTCTGCTATTAACTCAATACCTTATTATTATTATGTTTTTTATCTGTGCACAAGAGGCTTAATCAAGTATCGCTTGGCTCTGCGTCAAGGCGACTGTACAGAAATGAGGAATACAAATAAACAGTCCGCCCAGAAATCTTTACTCTAGGATATATCTAATAAACCAGGAGTTCTGCCTATGCCAGTAGAATTAATATGCCTAAGTCGGAACTTATTCCCCACCTTTCTGCAGCCAGCATCTACAATACCCTCAGCCCTAAAACTAAATGTTACAGGCAGTAAATTTACTAAATCACATTACTTAACCGTAGACGCCAAGAGAAAGGGCAGGCCTTGCCTAATGAACTGATATTTATAACTTGCTGTTGTTACATTATAGGAAACACGCATAAATCAATTTCCTTCTTCGTGTTTCTCGTCAGACAATTCATTAGAAACATCTCATAAGACACACTCACGAAGGCTCTACTGAACGGATGCAGACAACCCTGTACTATCCAAGCCAGAAAAAAACGAAACCCCACACCATTGACTTTTTATTTCTTACATAGCCCTGTCCGCATTGCTTCACCTTCTTCCTATCCACAGTTGCTTGCCTCTCACATGGTTGTATCTTGTGATATTTGTTCCCAGCTCCTAGAGCACATGATACATGAGAATCTCTGCTTTTGTTTGCAACAGTAACGTTCCTAACCCACCTTTGGTTGCGAGAAAAGTTTGAAATACAAGCAACCCACAAGGCGTAAAAACAGAGGCAAATAAAAAGAGACTAATATTAATTTAGTTGTTTGAAATTTCATGGTTTTTTCACACACTCTTCTTCACTCACCACCATGAACTTTGGTGGCTTTCTTGACTATGATTTTGATGCCTGGTGTGGCCAACCTTCAAGGGATCTCTCCCCGTTCTTCAATCAGCGTTTCAACCATAAGATTCGCTTGCAGATGCGAAGATGGCCAAAATTTCTGATAGGGAATCATACTTCAGCACGAGCTAGAGCTTTCTCATCTATGTAGACGCAGAAGCTACAACTCCCTGGGCTACTTCCTACCATGGCCTCCTCCAATTACTCTTCTTTATCCTCACCACAGGACCTCCCCTCATGTCTGATAATGCTTGACTCGTAGTCCTGCCAGCAGCACACCTCGTCACTTCAAGCTGTCTGTGCACTTGCTCCCAGCTCCTCACAACACACCCGCCTATCAGCTCCCCATCCTGACGGATGAGTTTCCTTTTAAACCAGGTGCCCGTGATTACCTGCTTGATTGGCTGCAGTAAATCTAGTCACCTGTCGTCTTACTTGGTTCTAGCAGTCCTGATTGCTCTATGTGCAGCCCCTGCTCTGGTTGCCAGGGGAACGGACCTTGCTTCTCTGGGCCAGAGTAGCGCAGCTCCCTTCGACTGCTCGCTGTATGAGGAAGGATAGGGAGAGGGGCCTGCTGCTGCTGGTCTGCCTGCTATTCCTGCCGAGCGCTGGCCTCGCTGCTGCTGCTGCTGCTGCTGCTACGTACGCTGCTGCTGTTCCTGCTGCTGCTCCCCTGGCTGGGCCTAGACACACACCGCCCCTCCCTGCTATGCTCACTGGCTGGCTAGTAGATCTCGCCCCTCCCCCCGGTTCCTGCTGGTACTCCATTACAGCCCTTGAAGGGAGGGGGGCTGCTGGCCTGCTTCCCAGAGAGGGGGGAGTGAGGGACCCCGGCTCTTGTTGCTGGAGGACACCTGTGAGCGTGGGTCCCTTATGCCTGGACACCAGACACCACCACCCTGGAGCTGCTGGGCTGGTGTGGCAGTTGCTGGGAGCTGTTGGAGCCCGGAGGAGGTGAAGGAGGAGAGAGGGACTGCCCGCTGCTGGAGACCGTGGTGAAGACCACGGTGGAGGTGTAGTCCTGGACTGAGTGTTTTTCGACCTGGTGCTCTTGTGGGTGGGGTTTGACTGTGTTGTTGGGCACGGGGGTGTGGCGTGAGCCTGTCCTCCGGTCATCTTTTCCCTATTTCGCCCCACACCATCGTCTGCCCCCTCCACCACCCCGCTGGCTGTTTTCCTCGCCTGGACTCTGCCTCTGGGACTCGGAGCTGCTCACTGACGCCACACGGCCCACTTCCATCCGTTGGCTGCAGCAGAGCAGCCTCATATATGACTTTGCGGCAAGCACTTGTGGCGCACCACCTCCCCGCCCTTTGACTAGCCCTTCCTTTTTGGTCTGCCCATCCTATTTCCCTCTGAAGGCCCTGCTAGTTCTTCTGCCCCAGCCTGTCAGCCTATCTCCCATAGTCCTCCACTTTCCGCCTCCGCATGCGAACTGGAGACGCCGGTACAAGGGGACGCGCGGGCTCTGCCCTCACCTGCCCTGGTTCCCAGCTCGGCCCTTCCCACTCTGTGGCTCCCCCTGCTCTAGTGGTCCGCCCCGCCATGACCACCGACGCCACTAACAACATAGCTGACCCCCTCGTCATCTCGTAGTCACAAATCCCCAGATTGCCCCCTCGGCGCCGCGCCCCCATGCACTTGTACCACTTCCAACCATTGGAGTGTTTGTTCGTTGTTGGTTCTTGCTCCTCCCCTCTGTTCATTGCACCCACGCCTCTGCATTGTCCCCCTGATCCCAGTGCAACTGGGAGGAGCCAGAGTCCGTCTGCGGTCGGTGCCTGGAACCCTCCGCCGCTAGGTGAACGTGGGTGCTCCCCAACGCCCCTTTAGCCTTTCCTTCTGGCACCCTACCTCCGCGGCTGCGCAGCCTAGCTGGGGAGGGGTGGTCACCTCCTTCTCCTTCCCCCCTTCCGGTTTGTCCCCTCCCCGCTCTCGTTATGCGGAGGACACGGCAGGGGAGACCCCACGCGTGCTCCACTGCCCTCCTCCACCTGCTCCCCATGTCACCCCAGCCTCTACCCTCGACGGCCGCTGCCGATCACCTACCTCGCCCCCTGCTGCGGGCACTGGCAGCGCGAGTACCGGGAGACCTCGCGCTGCTACGTCTCCTTCCGATTCGGGGGAGCCCCCCAGCCGGGATAAAGGTCGGGGGTGGAGAAGGGAGGCCCGCTAAAAAGGCCAGCCTCCAATGGCGGATACTGCCCACTGCAGCAGCCTGCTGCCCGGCTGCGGCATTCCCTCCCGCTATTCCCTCCACCGAGCTCTGCGGTGTCCCTCCGGCCCCGCAGGGCGTAACGCCCAGTGGCGGTGGCCCCCCGCCTGCCACTGCTCCTCCGACGCACCGCTTCCACACCATCTAACAGCGGCCGGGACTCTTTCCCGACCTTGACCAGGAGCAAGCGTCCGTTGCCTCCTGGTGCCCGCTCGCCACGTGGAACGCTACGTGCGGAGGTGCGAAGGGTGGTGGGCCCACGGGCATCGTGGCGGCCTCCAAGATGTACCGGGAAGGTTGGGTCTTCGTCCTCGCATTGGAGGCCGCCGCACAGGACGCGGTATGAGACTGACCTGCTAGTGGGGGCGTGTCGTCCCCCGATGCGCTGAAGACCTGGGGGCCGCTTGGTCCGACATACGTCCTCCCTTCCTGCCATGCCGCCCTGTTCCTGCCCTTTGCCCGGGGCGCCCCCTCTCTGTCTAGCCCTCTCCCCTGGCTGGCACGGACCCCGCCCTCCGTCACGTCCTCTCATGTCCGCGGCAAGTGCACTACAACTGCCGCAGCCGGCGGTGGCGGGAGGCATCGAGGGTCCTTCTGGTCCCTTATCCTACTAAGGGCCACTACCGGTGCACTATTCGACAGGGGGAACCCGGTGCACCATCTGCCGGGCGATGGGCACTCCGGAGGGATTGCCCCTTGGCCCAGCGATGCAGGAGCGCCGGACCCTAGCCCGGCACGGTGCCCGCCTGTCTCAACGCAACCGGTGTCACTAGCTGTGGCAGAAGGGTGGTCACCCTCTGCTCAGTGCACCATCGGCTGTTGGAGGAGCGGCAGCACGCGGGATACGGCGGTGGCGTGGCAGCAGGGCCCATCCAGGCGAGAATCCTCTCACGTCTGCCGTCCACCACTGCCTCCCGGATTCCCTGAAGCCATTGCCTGCCCCGATCCGACCCCTGTAGCAGCCCCGATATGCATGGAGGGCTGGTCTTTAGTGCAGGGGAAGCGGGGCAAGCGGAATGGCTCGAGCCTCATACATCCCTTGATCGGAGGACCCGGAGACAGGAAGGGGTGGCACCGATCGACGGCCTTCCCGCCTTGCCCCCTGAATGACTCCATTCTGTGGTGCGCGGCGGGGGACGCGTGGAAGCCCGGGAGGGTACCGCCGCCTCTCCTCCGGTCCGTCCCAGTGGAAGGCCCCCAGGAGCCTCTCACCCGCTTCCCCTCAACGCTCGGCGAGTGCCAGAAGGTGGGTGTCGTCCCGGGTGCTAGCGAGAGGGCCCTGGGTGGTGGATGTTGATCTCCCTTCGCATCTATGAGGAGATCGAGGCCTGGGTCTGACCAGTCACGCAAGGAGACAACCCTCTGGACTGTAGGATATATCTTCCATCTTGAAATGGAGGCCATTCCCCGACTGGTAACATCTGGTCTCGGGCTGTGATTGGGCACACCTCTGGTCTAACGCGGAACGCGACCGATCCTGCTCGGAGGGAAGTTTCTCCTTTGACCTATTTAGCAATCTAATTCAAATATTTTTTGCTTGCCTTTGCGATGTGCCTTAATAGCCATTGACGCTGCCCAAATGCAGGATAATGTAGCTGATTGCAAAATGTAACTGCAAATCATATGGCTTTGTACACCTATATGTGTGGAAAGATTACTCAGAGAGTAAACATGTAATTCGCACTGTGCATAGGAGGGAGAAGGAGATAAGTAAAAGAGGGAGGTGAAGCTCGGAAAAGGGCTTTTTTTCACCCCCAGTTATCCTGCAAACCTGTGTCGAGCTTCCCTTCATCTGCCACGGCCTGATCTGGGCGACCTCACGCGGTCCCCCCTTCCGAGTTCTCCCCCTACGCTGCTCTCTGCTCCACCCGGAGGGTCTGGATCCTCCATCGACCTGGCTGCGGGTGCACCCTGTTGCTGGCCGCCGAGCACCGTTGGGCGACGGCCATGCCCCCTGCGGACCGTTCCCAGGGGCGTGTCCTTCTGGATGTGGAGGACACCGCACCCCTCCTAGGGGGGACCCCATTGATACGCTATGTCTGGGATGCCGAGGCTGCCAACGTGCCGAGCAGTGGCAGCGCCCAGATCATAGGGGTCGCTTCCCAACTATCCCAGCTCCCCTGAACCTGCCAGGAGACCACCGGGAGCGAGGAGCCGCCTCTGCCCCTTCCAGATTCTCTCCTGACCCCCCCTACTCCTGTAGCCCTGTCCCTTGTCCCCCAACCTCCTGTGAGCCAGTGCCGCCCCTGGGAATACCCCCCAGGGTGGGACCAGGATCTCCTTCTCAACCTCCTCTTGGCCCTGGCCAAACTAGCCATCTACAGCACCAGGGAGAGGAGGTTGGCTGATGGGATTTCTTGCGACTGTGGGGCCTATTTCCGCTCCTCTGTCCATTCACGCATCCCAGTGGAGTTCCTCTAGGCGGCGTCCACTGGCTCCCTTGATGCCTTCGAGGAGCAGTGGGCATTGTCTGGGGTTCTCTGCTCAGTGTCCCCATCGGGTTCCCTTCATTTAGCCCTGTGACCTCACTCCCGCTCCTGCTTTTTTCATTAGTTTTCCCCCGGAATTACTTGGTGTGCTAGACCTGTGGATCCTCCCCTTAGGCTGGGGGGAGGTCCTTTAGAAGGAGGCGGGCTTCGCCCGCCCACCCCTGGGATGCCAATAGGACCAGACCCCTGTACCACACTGGTCTGCGTCTGTCACACCACCTACTTACCCTGTACTGAAACACAATCCCACACATCCTGTTTAGGGTCAAAACATCTGTTCCTGGGGCTTGACTTTATTAAACAAGTTGATTTTAATGCTTAAAAAATCATCACCTACAAAAGTGTATTCACATCCAGCACCTACCATGCAGGGCACTGCTACTGACTTTTAAGACTTGCTTTCTGTGGTTAAACTTGAGAATAAAATTTGTTCAGAAGTAATACATGTCATGACAATCTCACTGACAGTGATGCCAATGGGAGTTTTGCCATTGACATCAAGAAGAATGGGTTCAATTAACCGTTTTATAAATACTATATTCAAAACTGTGCCCCCTAAAATAGTGCCTTTCCCTGAAGTACCAGAGGAAAAAAAAATTAAAAATAAATTCTCTTAGCTGAATATGTTAAAAAATACACTTCTGTTCATTTACCCATGAGAACACAAATGCTGAGAATTAGAAACACTTACCTGAGTGTGCCTGCTCTCAGCTACATGGATGCAATTCCTATTAAGCAGAGAGCAGAATTTTGTCTGTCTTCATTTTAAAGGCTGTGCTTTCTCTACAGTCCTTATGCTTTTACTTATATAGTCATGATTTCCCATTACATAGCTCCAGTGTTTCTTTGATTAGTGGTATGGGGTTATTTTGCTTTAAATTCTACATTAGCTTTGCAACATCTCATGTTAATTTAGTAAGAAGGAATAAAAGGAGAGGAACACAGATTTTATGGCAATTTTCTTTAACTATATCAAATCAACAATTTTCCCAACTGCATAACAGTAAAGTCAGTGTGCAATCCTGTAAAGCAGAGATGAAAAAAACCTACAGTAGTAGGTGCTAAAGTCAACCCTTTTGTGAGGGAAAGAGTATTCCCTATGGTATCTTTCCTAGTGCTTGTGCTTCTTCAGAGATTGGGTTTCTATCAGCTCCCTTGGGAGACTATTCCAGACACACACGGGTCTCACATTTCCCAGCACAGTGCACCAAAAAAAGTTGGTTTAAATTCAGTGAGGGGAACATCAGTGTTTTCCTGGGCACCTGGCTCCCACCATGGCTTTTCTTGCATGAGGAGTGTGTGCAGATGTCTGATTGTCAGCTCCTGAGGGCAGAGACTGTGTTTCTTTGGTAACTTGTGCAGTACATAGAACACAGTTGAAAAAAATAATGAGATGTTGAAACTAAATGTAAAGCACCTAAAGACCCCAGCCAAGATCACGGCCCCATTCTGTGCACTACAAACATAGAGTGAGCCCCAAGAAGCTTACATTCTTAACAGGTAAGACTGACAAAGGGTGGCAAAGGAAGCAGCGGTAGGGAATTTATTTACCAGTGGTCACACAACCTGTCTGCACCAGAGCCAAGAATAGACTACAGAGCTCCTGACACCCAGTCCCCTATCCGCTAGATCACACTGCCATTCTAATTAACTTTGTTAGTCAGTGTACCCCGTTTCCTCATTGGTCACATTTTTTGGTCTCGGAAGGAAAAATATTCATGAAGTCACAAAGCGCAGGCACATTAAACAAGTCCCTCTGAGGGGCTAAATGCCTCTTAAGAAGATATTGAGGGGAGTTCAGAGCAGTTGGGGCCTTGCAATACTTGGCCATAGGAATAAATATGTATATTAGTATCTATCCTAATATTGATATTGAGATATCATTAGTAACCTGGAGTTGTAAATGGCCAGGGTTCATTCAGCAAATTCCATTTGCTTCTTCAATTAAACTAGATAAAATAATATGAGGGCTTTATTTCTACCTGGGCACCAAATACTTGATGTGCCAATTTTAACTGACATCTGTTTTCCCCAATGATACCTTCCAGTTATGATGACCTATATGAGCTCTTGCATCACTTTTCCCTGTTTGTCCTTGTACACTACTTTGGTTTATTTTGCCCACTTTAAAATGACTACTGCACTTTATCAATTCTTAATTCCCTTCTTAGGAGTTATTCTCTTCTAAATATAGTCTAGCCATAAAGTTGCCACTCTCAAGAGGAAATATACAAGCATATTAACAGCAGCAATGCCCTCATCCTTTCACTCAAATTGCATAAAGAGTTTAGTATGATCCAATCAGCACAAGAACACATTTCAAATTAGAATTTTAATAGGTAAGCATTAGATACAGGCTTATCATGTCATTATGCAGCTGGAAAAATTGAATACTTTGAAACCTTTGCTTTCGTGTTGCTGTAGCCTTTTGCAATGGGCTCTTTATTACTTAAATGTCTGGTGCTTACTAATTGCATTTGACAGGCAGGACTTTCAATTAGTGTTACCTAGTAGAGTGGCTTTCAATAGGGAGGCAGGAATCAGTGCTCTGGGGACAATGTGACAAGTGGGTATGTTACAGATTATGTACAGTGGGCTACAACCCTCGGGAATCCTTCGTGCCATTTACTAATACATTTTTGACAGGCTGGTTTCATCTATCTAATCTATTTATGTAATCCACCTACTGTATGCCCGCATCACACTGTATCTCAGTGTCTCATCAGTGTTTAAAAATAGAAGCATTAGTCTGGAACCATCATGTATGTAGCACTACGATTTCTTTGCTATTGGCAGCTCTTTGATGTTGACGATATCCACTGAATACTAAATTACTGACTTTCTTGTCCAAAAAGACATGGAACACAACGTAGTACAAACTTGTACGTCAGATCTGCACAACATGGGGGTATTCCTGGCTGGCTCCTGTTGCCAAACAGTGGATGCCCTGAAGTATAGAATTCAATTAGCCTTTGCCTGCAACAATTACAAATGTAATCACTGTAAGGAGTGAGGAGCCCCTTTCACATGGGTTACCCACAGAGGTGGAAGTAAGCCGGTGCGCCGTACCGGGGCGGATCAGCTTCCCCTGGCAGCTATTTAAAGGGCCTGGGGCCCCCAGCAGCTGGAGCCCCAGGCCCTTTAAATTGCCACCAGAGCCCTACTGCTGGAGCCCTGGGGAAGCGGCAGCGGGGCTCAGGGGGCGATATAAAGGGCACAGGGCGCCTGCTGCAGCTACTGCTCCAGGCCCTTTAAATCGTCCCCGGAGCCCTGGAGTAGTGGCGGCGGGGCTCCGGTGGCTATTTAAAGGATCCAGGGCTATGGCAGCTGCTACTGTCCGGGGATGATTTAAAGGGTCCATGGCTCCTGTAGCTGCTACCCCCCCAGGCCCTTTAAATCATGCCTGGGGCCTGCTGGAGCCCTGGGGTAGCAGTGATGGGCTCCAGCAGCTATTTAAAGGGTCCGGGGCTGAAACAGCCACTACTGCCCTGGCCCAATAGCTGCCAGAGCCCCACCGCCACCTCCCCAGGGCTCCAGGGATGATTTAAAGGGTCTGGAGCTACCAGCTGCTGCTACCACAGCCCCAGCCCCAGGCCCTTTAAATCCTGATTTAAAGCACCCAGGTATTTAAAGGCCCTACCTCTTCCCGTAGAGGTTACGCCTCTTCCGATTGAGACCTCGCTCCCTCCTAAGGACTCCAGAGTATCGATAAGTCCTTTAAGTTACTTTCACCCCTGGCTACCCAGATCTTGGGGCCAGGCACATAGTAGGAACCTGGGCTACTTGCCTGCTCCCTCCCTCCCCAGAGTTAGTGGTCAGCAAGAGGCAGAGAATGAGTTGGGGAGCAGCAAAGAATTGACCCACTTCCCTTACTCACCTGACACAATAGCTAAGCCAGCATGAACAGGGTGTAATTTACTGCTGGTATAGGCCAGTGGTAAATAACTACCTCCTAAGAGCAAATAGGAAGAAGAAGAGGAATCAGGAGTCAGGTGTGAGTTATTCCCACGCAGAGTCTCCCCAGGGCACCACTGCTTGCTCAAGACTGTGCCTAAAGTCACATTCTAACCTTTAGCGTATGTCCCTAGCTGAATTGCATTTTGACATATTATTGTGCTCCGTGAGTAGGATGGGCATCATCAACACCCTTTAGTTCACAAGGTCAGGCACATAGATACAAAACCCATTCTTGTTCCAGTCAGACCATGGGAAACTAAAAACAAACAATTATGGTTCTAATGGCTATTGTCCGCTCTTAAGTACAAATAACGAATGTGCGCAAAACACATGAGAAAATGCCCACTTATGGAAGTGCCATAAGGCTTTTATTTAACATTGGGCTATAGTTTCATCCAGTATCTAACTGGTGACATACATTATTTCAAAACAGAAATCAGAAATAAAGTGATGATCAAATACATACATTTAAAATAACTTCCAGTAGCTTCTTCACATCTGAGGGGTAAAAGATAAAGCAAAATATATTATGATGGACATTCTCCGTGAACAGTGCCCAGCATATTGTAACAGGGAGATCGCTAACAAGTCTCCAGTAGTAGGACTTTCTTATAATTAAGGTCATGTGTCTCTTAACACCTCTTTATCACGGAATAAATCTCTATATAGACAAATAATTTTTCTAAAAATAACTGGAAAAGGGATTTAGTTCAGCCACCTGCCTCTAGAAATTAGTTTTTTAATTTTTGTATCCTTAACAAGCAATTCTCCCACCAAATCAGACCCTCAGTGGAGGAATTTCTCCACTTCCTCCCCTCAAGGTCATGAGTTGCAGCACCTATTTTTGGCTGAATGGGGCTTGTTTGGACTCTGGAGGCTAGTGATGCCCTTCCTAGTTTAGGTAATGGAACAGCGACGTCTGAGCAGCAGGGGAAGCACTTGTCTTCCACAGAAGCAAGAGACGGCTGCTATTGCAGAACTTCCAGGCAACACTAAGTAGGGGAATGAGACGGACACTGCACCTCGGACTCTAAACTCAGCAGCACAGCCTGCATATAGGCTCACCAGGCCACCTCCCACATCTTCTGCTTTAACTCAATTATCTTTATTATTATTTATTTTGTGGTAGCACCAAGAGGCCTTAATCAAGGATCGTGGCTCTGCGTCAGGCACTGTACAGATGAGGAAAACAAAAACAGTCCCTGCCCCAGAAATCTTACTCTAGGATAATCTAATAAACCAGGAGTTCTGCCTTGCAGTAGATTAAATATGCCTAAGTGGAACTTTTCCCCACCTTTCTGCACAGCATCTACAATACCCTCAGCACCATAACAAAGTACAGCAGTAAATTTTACTAAATCACATTAACTATAAACCTAAACGCAAGAGAAAGGGCAGCACTTGCCTAATGAACTGAATTTAACTTGCTGTTTGTTACAGAAACACAACTGCATAAATCAATTTCCTTCTTCTGTTTCTCAGTCAGACCATTTCATTAGAAACATCTTCATAAACACACCAAAACAGAAGGCTCTACCTGAAACGGTCAGACAACCCTGACTATCCAAGCCAGAAAAAAACGAAACCCCCACACCATTGACTTTTATTTCTTTACATAGCCCTTCCGCATTGCTCCACCTTCTTCCTACCACAGTCTTGCCATCTCACATGGTTGTATCTTGTGATATTTGTCCCAGCTCCTAGAGTCACATGAGTACATGAGAATCTCAGCTTTTGTTTTGCAAAGTAAGTTCCTAACCCACCTGGTTGCAGAGAAAAGTTTGAAAACAAGAACCCCAAAGGCTAAAAAACAGAAGGCAAATAAAAAGAGACTAAATTAATTATTGTTTTGAAATCTCATGGTTTTTCACACACTCTCTCACTCACACACATGAATTTGGGTGGTCTGACTATGAATTTTGAATGCCTGGGGTTGGCAACACTGCAAGGAATCTCTCCCCTCTTCCAATCAGCTTTCCAACCACTAAGATTTGCATGAGTAGCGAAGATGGCCAAATTTCTGATAGAAATCATCTTCAGCACGAGCTAGAGCTTCCTCATCTATGTAGACAGCAGGTCTCCTGGAGGCCACGAAGTACTGCACTTTCCTTAGGTTCCATCCCATCACATACTTTAACCAGCCACAGACTGCGGCTGTAGACCTGCCAACACCAGCATTGCAATGTACGTAGACGATGTGTCCATTCTCTAGCAGCCCGTGCAGGAGACAGACAGCCTGAGGCAACATCTGTATTCTTCCTAGAATTAAAAACAGGGCACATTCCCATGAGCACAAGAAAGGGAGGATCACTGTTAACACTATATTTCTCTATTCTGCCGTACTGTGAAATCATAGTGCAGGCAAAGAGAAATCTATTAAAGCTAGTTACTTTTCTTTTTCTGGTAGAAGAATATAAATGTCTACATAGGTTTTCTGCACTGTCAGAAATTAAATACCCTTTTGCACAGGCTAGGCCTAAGATTTCCAAAAGCGACTAGCGATTTTGGGTGTCCACACTGAGATGCCTTACAGAGGCTTGATTTTAAAGGGTGGACACGAAGCACTTCCTAAAAATCAGGCCCCATCTGGTTGGGTACCCAAAATCACCAATCTCTGTTGTAAATCATGGCCTACATGTGAAACTATAGTGTCAGTTTTCCCAAATGACCTTCAACCCTCACATTTTGCTAAGTAATAGGTCCAGGTAATACAAAAGTCCATATAACTTGGACCCAGGACCTTCTTTGGAAACAAATGGTGATCTGCAGTAAAACGTGTTTATAAATCAGTGGTTCTCAGTCTTTCCAGACTACCGTACTTCTTTCAGGAATCTGATTTGTCTTGCGTATCCCCAAGTTTCATCTCACTTAAAAACTACTTCCTTACAAAATTAGACAAAAATACAGAAGTGGCACAGCACACTATTACTGAAATATTGCTTACTTTCTCATTTTTACCATATAATTATAAAATAAATTGTTTGGAATATAAATATTGTACATACATTTCAGTGTGATACTTGTGCTGATTTTTCATTTATGAGCCTTGTCTGAAGTCTGAGCCCCACCACCCTGGGCTGATGCATGTAACTTAGCTTTGCAGGGGTCTCCTGTGGCATGAGACTCCAGGCAATTGCCTTGGTTGCCACCCCCCTAACGCTGGCCCTGCACTTGCAACACCCTCTAAACCTGTCCCATGACCCCCTGGGGGTTGCAACCCCCTGGTTGAGAAACACTGATCTAGATGAGTTGAGTACCCCCTGGAAGACCTCTGCATACCACACAGATACACATATCCCTGGTTGAGAACCACCATAGGTTACTTTTATATGGCCCACTGCCTAGTACAGACTGAGTTGAGGCAACCAATTTTATTTCACAGACCACCATAGATTATGTTAAAACAGTAGAGCCAGAAGTGAAATGCTTTTGTCATACAGTGTTTGCGAAGCCATCCAGATTCCCTTTCATTTCTTGTCTCATTCAAAGACTAATAAAAAAAATAACAACTTATATGAGAAGTATAAATGTTTCAACCAATTTAGAGGCAGAATCAGTCCACAGAGTCATAAGGAAAATAGGTACTAACTTGATTTATGTAATAGTATGGTTACTTTAGATGAAATATACTTTAAATTCAGCTAATTAAGGTATTAAATTAATTTATTGCCAAAATGAATTCATTGCCAAAACAAAGATGGTGTTTGTCATCAGTTCAGATATGGATGCTGTATAGTATTTAATCTGAACACTGTTTCCTCCCATCCAAAAATCAACTTTTAACTGAGCTATAACTGTATTCTTATATGCCCAATTTAAAGTAAGAATGTGGAAAATACACTTTACATTTTATCCAAAATGATGGGGACAAGAGCATCTCCATAAACTCATGTCTCTGTCTCAATTTTAGAAATGTGCAAAATTATCAGCATTCACAAATCTCTCCTGCAAAAATGTTATACACCTCTAACCTGATATAACATGACCCGACATAACACAAATTCAGATATAATGAGGTAAAGCATTAGCAATCTACTGGAACATTCTGTGTAGAGCACTGACATACCTTTCATATCATGCTCAATTCTGAACATTAAGTAACAAAGAAATCCTCCTAATCACACACCTCTCTCTACTTATATATTTTTAGGGCCTATAAATGGCAAAACTCTTGCTGACAAATTGGAGTGTGTGTGTGTAGTGGGGGAGGTGTGGAATTGGTACTGTTGGAACCATGAGATTCTCATGACCCATTTTCTTCAACTATGTGCATATGCTGCCACCTCCCATAGCTCTATGTTGAGGATCACTAGGTCTTTAGGCATAGAGGACTAGATGGGATTTCCTTTAAAATTCATCAGCATAGCCCTTTAATTGTCCATCAAGCACATGGTTAAACAATATGAAATCTTTTCCCCTCAAGAGTTGAGAACTCCCAGCCCCATCAGTCCAAGGAGTGAGACTACAAGACTCAAACCCTCTCTTTTTTCCATGGCTTAGCTGAGCATTAACACCAAGCCAATCCATATTCTTGATTTCATTTTTCTTTCTAGTCTCCTGCCTCTCTTGATGCATATAACTGACATGACAGTTCTGTGTCTGTGACACCAATATTTCTCTGTATTAAAAATTATCCTGTATATTTTCTAGTGTGGCAAACCACTCAAGTTTTCCAACCTCCTGCTTGTACATGGTTTCTTATCACTTAATCTATTTTTATCAAGGAACCAAAGATTGTAACAGCCAAATAACATATCCTAATTTATGTTACAAGTTGGCATGCTATGCATACCCTATATGATTGCAAATTATTGTATGTGACAATACAGTGGCTCAATAGGCTGGCACACGATTGCAAAGAGAGAGTGGTGTACTAAAGGAGGCAGAGTAGGTTACCTAGCACTGCCTCTTTGGTTAAAACCAGCAGTTATGGCAATTTCAGAGTCTTGATGTACAAGCCAATTGTCATCAACCTGATGCATTTGCATTCGCACTAAGTGCTGAAAGAAAAGGTTTTCAAGCAGTCACCAATTTTTGGAGAGGATGGGGATGTACAGAGTGCGGAAGATATGTATCAGAAATTGTTTGGATGACCTCTCTGCATACGACAAAGTGTACAGAATTCATTAGGAACAACACAACAAATTTCCAATTACTATCACACTAATAATAAACAGAAGCTATTCGGAAAAAAACAACACTAAAGCAATGTAATCATGTCATTGAAAGGTTTTCTTATTACTTATCCAGCTGTAAGACAGGTTTGAATATTACCTTCAGTGCTCATGTCTGGCGTTGGCATCCAGACATAAGCAAGACCTTCCTCTTTATATAGTTTCATAAGGACCTCTGGCCTCATGGGTTCTGGATAGCGGTTGCAGCCCCAAGAATTCTGAACAACATCCCACTCAGTCTGGAAGTTCATTACAGCCGTAACACCCAGTTCGTGTTTTAGCTTGATGGTTACATGCTCCACTTGCCGAGGGCAACTTCCCAGCCAGATGTTTGGCAAAATCCTAGCATTGAAAAAAATTGTAGCATAGCTCATTAAGCACTTTCAGCAAAGGAACTCACCCCTGCACAAAACTCACATTTTCTGTCAGTTTAAAAGGCATTCCAGTTCAAAACCTGGACAGCACGTGAGATTCGTTGTTAAACACATCCATTTTGCGTCAAGTGATAAAAAGCTTCTTGTTTTATTACAATTTAAGCCATAATGTTGTATTTTAAGAACCAAACTCTAAATCCAGCGCACATGTCCAAATTCACTTCACCTGTGTAGACTGGAGTCCTAACAAAACCATGGCCTAATTAGTAGCACAGGTCCCAAAGACACCAGTCATTCAGTCCTGCAGCTGAAGCTTACTAACAGCGTTGATGACAATAAGGAAACCCAGAAGACTCACACATCTCTATATAGAAAGAAACCCAACAGGCTCACACAATTCAAATGTGGAATGTGACAGTAATAAACTGTAAGCCATGTAACTATTGTTGTTTTATAGCTACTGCCATCAAGTGGGCAAATCAGATCAGGTTAAGCCACCACCAGCCTGAGCCATATTTTCTGTGATAATCAAAAGAGTTTGGATTACTTCTTCCCCATGTGCCTCTGCAATTCTGGAGTCCAGCCAGGACTAGCTACAGAAATGTGAACTAGTTTGGGCTCCCCGGAAGCTGGAAGAACCAGAAATTCTGTGAGAAAACTCAAGAGGATTGGATAATTTGTATAAATAGACACACCTTTTGGTATTTAGCCAAACCAAACCTCCAAACCTTCTGTGGTTTTCCCATCACTAATGATCATAAAAACTATTATATGCCTTAGCAAGCTTTGGTACATAAACAAACTAAAGCACAGAAGTGGGTGCCTAATTTGCACATGCAATTAATGTGATTGCATCCCTAATAGAGTATTTACATGTTTAACTCATCAGCTACACACTTACCTGGTCTCTGGCACATACAAATATCCTATTTGCATAGGCAGGTACAGTAACCACACACACAAAGTAGGCACACAGTTGCACATGTAATTTTGCAAATCAGGCCCTTGGTTATTCACAGAAAAAAAAAAAATATGGCATCGGCTTCCATGACTCCTTTCAACCTATGATGAAAGTAAGTGTAGCCCACTGGTGAGTGTGTGTTACAAGTCCCACTTTGCACCAATCCATAGAGGATATGAATTGTTACAGCACCCACCTAAAGAGCCTTGGCCCTTTAGTTCAAGCTGTAGCCACTCATGCTTTCAGCTCTGTTTTCATCCCCAGTGTGTTGGCCAAGACTGCAGCTGTCACATAAGTGCTTCAGAAATGAAATAGGCCAATGATGTACAGCCCACAGCTTTTTGCAAATTCTAATCATTTGGGGCCAGACTGTGGAGTCCTTTCTCCCCCAAACGAGCATATATTCACATGAGTAGTATCATTAAATTCTCATGTGAATACCCACCCTTTAAATTTGATGGTGCTACCCCCAGGAATAAATGGTCACTAATAGGAGTAAAGGTTCTGCAAATAGGCCTTTGATAATGATTATAGCGTGCAGACTACTATTGTAGGATTGCTAGAAAGCCGAATTCAGTGTTGTTGGCTTGTATTCCTTATAACTGTGTTCCGCTAGCACCCACAATATGCTAGGCACCAATTAAACATATGGGAACATACAGTCCCTGCCTTGAAGAGGATGCAATCAAGGCACTTCTTTTAATATGACGATGAAGAGTGTGATTTTAAAATTCTGTTTTTACAGCAGGGCCACATCTCCCCAGTTTATAAAGAATTAATAAAAATGGTTCATTGAGGCACATTTATTAGGCAGAAGTTGTATCTTGAGGATTGTCAGTTTAACTTATGATAGCAGTTTCTCCCAGGTCACTATGTGTGTGAGCTTGTTTGGATAGACACAGTTCATTTGATTCAGCATTAGGGAGACAGTTAAAGTGCTCCATATAAATGCCCTGGCCTACAATGTGATGGCTTTCCTTCCCCTCAGTGGTAGATGATGCAGTGGAAGTACTCTCAACAGTAATCAAGCTTTAACATGTTAGCTCTGGGAATGGGAAGCTAGCATTTACACCACAGAAAACTCATTTCACTTGTCACTTCTTTTGTTCTAATGCCTGTTCTTCATACTTTACATTTCCAAGGTGTCTGGGGTGGAGGGGAAAAGAGTTGAAATGGGATGGTCAGGATTACAATCCCTTCATTTCTAAAACTACACCGACTCGCTGTAGCCACTGCTACACCACCGCACCTTCCACTTGCATAAGGGATATTGTACAGAAAAGGGGACCTAGTCAGGACTTGCTTACACATTTGAGATCTGTCACTATCATCATGGCCCCTTAGGGCCCTTGGTTGTCAGTATAAATTGAAGCAGCTAATTTTCAACAAGAATTAGATCAGTGCTTGGATGACCCCATGAATGGGAGAGCAAAATGGTGGCTTAATGCCACCTTTGTGACTCCTCTCCCTATACTGATTCATGGTACATGATAAGAAGACAAATGTGTTCTCTGAGAACAAGAGCACCTGGTATTTTTCTTCACAGTTTTCCTGAGAGTTCAGTACATTCATAAAATAAACCCCCCAATGTTTTAGGATTTGGTAATCAACTAATGTACAGAGTTATCGTCTCTTCCAGGAGACAGAAGTGTAGATTCTAGCAGATGATTTAACCAGGAGGGACTAGAGTTCTTAGATGGGGGTGGATAAACTATGGCCCACGGGCCAGAGTCGGCCCCTCGGGGCTTTGGATCTGGCCCGCAGTGCCACTGGCACCACACCCCTGAGGCTCCCAGGCGGGGGACACAGGGCTCCTTGCATTGCCCTTGCCTCAAGGCACACCCCCCACCCCAGCACAGCTCCCATTGGCCAAGAATGGGGAACCATGGCAAGGGCAGTGCACACAGAGCCCTCTGCCCACTCTTCCCCATGGGCTGCAGTGCTTCCTGGAGCAGCATGGGGCTGCAGATAGGGCAGGCATGCAGGGAGCCACCCCAGAGCCACCTGAGGTAAGCAGGGCCCTAAGCCCCCTCATACACCTCACACCCCTCCTGCACCCCAACCCCTTGCCATGAGCTCTCTGGTGCATCCTGCACCCCTGTACACCTAACCCCCTGCCCTGAGCCCCCTGCCACACCCTGCACCCCTCCTGCACCCCAACCCCCTGCCCTGAGCCCCCTCATATACCCCGCACCCCTCCTCTGCCCCAATTCCTTGCCCTGAGTCCCTTCTTTCACACCGCACCCCCTCCTACACTCCGCACTCCCTCCCTCCCGCACCCCAACCCCCTGCCCTGGCCCTGCATCCTATTTCCCCACTCACATGTGGCCCTTGGCCCAAAAAGTTTGCCCACCCCTGCCTTTGACCAATAATGCAATATATAAATTGGGCTACAGAGAAAACACTGCCTTAGAAATTGTTTCCTATTCTTATCCAGCATACATGCAGATGAAAATCTGTGGGTGCAACATATTCTATATCCAGATTATCTACCAGGTGCTTTGAGACTGTCCACCAGAACTTTTGGACCTTCTAGAGTCCCTATTGTGCCTGGGTTCACAATTAGTGAATCATCTGGTGGCTTTACCATTGAACATCACCATATTTCCTGTCATAAACAGATAGTTAAGGGTTAATGTCTCTTTCACCTGTAAAGGGTTAACAAACAGTGACCTGCAACACCTGACCAGAGGACCAATCAGGAGACAAGATACTTTCAAATCTCGGTGGAGGGAAGCGTTTGTTTGTGTTTTTGGGTTTTGCGTGTTCTCTCTGGGATCTGAGCATGACCGGATGTACTACAGGCTCTAATTTTCTATTCAAGTAGTAAGTGCAAGTAGAAAGGCGGTTTAGTCTTTTTAATTGGTTTTCTTTATTTGCAAATGTGTATCTGGCTGGTAGAGTTTTAATGTGTATTTGGCTGGAAGTATTTTAAATTGTATTTCTGCTGGTGAGAGGAGCTTTTTCTTCATTTTCTATAAGCTGAAAGACCTGTAATATTCCATCTTGAATTTACAGTGATTATCTTTATTCTCCTTTCTTTTATTAAACGTTTTCTCTAAGACCTGATTAATTTTTCCCTTGTTAAGGCAAAGGAACTGAGTCTGTCTCAGCAGGATTGGTGGAGAGAGGGAGAAGGAGTAGTCGGGAGGAAGGTGAATTTCCTCTGTGTTTTAGATTCACAGAGCTTGAATCTGTCTATCTCTCCCAGATAACCCAGGGAGGAAAAGCCTGGGAGTGGTGGGAGAAGGGGAGGAGAAACCTATTCTCTGTGTTGTGATTCAAGGAGTTTGAAGCACGGTGATCTCCTGGTGTACCCAGGGCGGGAAAAATCTGGGAGGAAGAAAGGAGGGGGAAGGGAAATGGTTTATTCCCCTTTGTTGTGAGACTCAAGGAATTTGGGTCTTGGGGTCCCCAGGGAAGGTTTTGGGGAGACCAGAGTTTATTAGGCACTCCAAGTCCTGACTGGTGGCAGCTTATCAGATCTAAGCTGGTAATTAAGCTTAGAGGAATTCATGCTGGTATCCCATTTTTTTGGACCCTAAGATTCAGATTGGGGAAAGATGCCATGACATTTCCATTCAATGGAATGGAGGAAAATGGCAGTACACAGAGCAGAGTGAAGACTAGGGAGGTCACCTGCCTGGGTTTAGACCAGATGACTCTTATGAACTGGTTCCTTGAGACCAGGTCCAGGAGTTTTCCCACTGAAATCAGTAGGGTCAGGATTTGGTTTCTGGTCTTCCCTCCTCTGTTTATTAGTAATGGCTATAAAGCCTTGGTATACAGTGCACGTATTACTTAATTGGGTTTAATTGTTCTTTTATCAGGACGGCATTCATTATAGATAATGTGCAGTGCACAGTAACACCAAGTAGATTTGTTTATTTAATCAGTTTATTTAAGAGATCTAATTATGATTATTTCATTCTTTGGTGCCCGGGCTTTCATTCAGCTTTATCAAGTTCATTCCTTTATTTTCTCTTCACTTAAAAGAGGGTTTTAGTTTAAATACAATCTGCAGAAATTGATGAACAGTTCAGTAATTGTATTCTATATATTCATCCCAGATATTCCTCACAACGGTTTCACTGTATGATAGATAATGGAAGTTAAAGAATTGTAATGCTAGGAACGATCCTTTCACAGTTTCACTTCTCTTACCAAAAAGTATGCCCTTTTTTAAAAAAATGAACTTGTTTCCTTCTGGAAGTTGCCACTTTATTTCACTACGTAACCAGGTTTGGACTGGGTTAGTACTGGTGGTGAGTGACCTTGTCATTTTCAGCTTTGAGCTGCTCAACAGTTGCTGCCTTCCAGCTCCAGAAGTGATTACTTTTCAATGATAGGTTAAGTAACCCTTCCATATAGTTTGAAAAACATTTACAGATTAAAGGGGATATGTAAATGTAAGATCATTTCCACCACTAATCCCTTTCTCTTCCTAAAAAAGTATGACACACTGTTTTTTTAAAGTGAAATTGTAGGTAGAATATGTCAATGCAAAAATGTTGTTTGCTCTATTGTTGTAGCTGTGTTGGTCTCAGGACATTAGCGAGACCAGGTGGGAGAGGCAATATCTTTTATTGGATCAACTCCCATTGGTGAAAGAGACACGCTCTGTGTCTCGGCTCTTTCACCAACAGAAGAAGGTCCAATAAAAGATATTACCCTACCCATCTTGTTTCTTAGTGTAAAAATGGCCCTTTCTTACTCAGTGTATCTGTGCACTGTGTTTCACTAAGGCCTGGTCTACACTATTGATTTAGGTTGAAGGAAGCTACCTTAATGTATATGTCTACACTACCGTGTCCTTTACGTCAACCTAAGTTACCTCTGCTGTTGACTTCTGTAATACACCTCTGCAGCACTTGATTTCCATGGGCCAACTGCAAGGTAGTGCAGGCGCAGCATTGTGTAATTCGACTTAATTGGCCTCCAGGTGGTGTCTCACAACGCTCATATGTGACCATTCTGGAGATCATTCTCAACACTGCAGCCAGGTAAACAGAAAACAGCCCTTCCCCTGCTAAAGCCCTGGGAATTTCTGATTTCCCATTTCCTGTTTGACCAGCATTGGGAGCATGCCAGCTTGAGCACAGCTGATCATGGAGCCTACATGCCCCAAACACGCCCCAGCCTGGTCTGCACAGGAGGTGGTGGATCTCATCGCTGTGTGAGGAGAAGAGTCTGTGCAGGCAGAGCTCCAGTTCTGCAGAAGAAATGCTGACATCTATTCAAAGATCGCTCAGGGAACAGGGGAGAAGGGCTACACAAGGAACACACAGCTGTGCTGTGTGAAATTGAAAGAACTTTGCCAAGTGTACCAGAAGGCAAGGGAGGCGAACAGTCATTCTGGTGCTGAACCCAACATGTACCGGTTCTACAATGAGCTGCATGCGATTCTCAGGGGTGACCCCCACAAGCAACATGGATAGCTCACAGGTGTGTGAGTCTAGGGACAACAAGGAGGATGATGTGGTGAAGGAGGAAGAGGAGGAGGAGAAGAATGGGAGACAGGCAAGTGGTGGATCCATTCTCCTCAAGAGCCAGGAAATATTTTTAACCCTGGAGTCTTGTGGGTCGCAGGACATCACAATTAACTTCATTAATTCAGGGGTTTGAGGTCGAATTAGATAAAGTTGACTTAATTTTGTAGTGTGGACAAAGGCTAAGACTAAAACACTACATAGGGACTCAGAAGACGTGCTCAAATCTCATCTCAGACACAGACACCCTGTGTGACTTTGGGCAAGTCACTTAGGGTCCAGTGTCTAAGGGCTTCTCTACACATTGCTTCAGGCCACACCAGAGAGGTGTTAGTCTCCACTAGCCTGTTGTGCACTGACTGGCCTGTGAGGACCCTAAAAGTTCCCCAGTGCATGCCACTCCTGTTTCAAAAAGTACGACCTTTGTGTATACTAAGGAACTTCTAGTGCAGGGATTCTCAAACTTCATTGCACTGCGACCCCCATCTGACAACAAAAATTACTACATGACACCAGAAGTGAAGACCAAAGCTTGAGCCCACCGGAGTCCCACCACCCTGGACTGGAGGGCCGAAGCTCAAGGGCTTCAGACCCAGGCTGGGGGCCTGTAATCTGAGCCCTGCCACCCAAGGCTGAAGCCCCGTTGCTTCGACTTTGGCCCTGGGTGGTGGGGCTCGGGCATTTTCTTTGGTCCCAGCAAGTCTAACATCAGCCCTGGTGAGTCCATTAAAACAGGGTCCCGACCCATTTTGGGGTCCCAACACACGGTTTGAGAACCGCTGCTCTAGTGGATGGCAGGAGGGTACACACGGACCAGTAAGTGCAGGACACACTAGTGAGGACTAACATTAACATCCCCTTCATGCAGACTAGAGCATCCTTTTGACTTGTAAACTGAGGCAACCAATGGGGAATTATCACTCATAGAAAACAAACATGGAACCTTGTGAAGTCATTTGTACAGTTACTTTTCTGACTGTCTTCACACTTTAATTATTTTCAACTATGCAAACATATATCATGCTTGGATAATTCTCCTCCAAGACTCTTTATAGTCTTGATTAAATCATGGCAGTTGAAACCACATATTTATTTCATGTCATCAATATATATGCAATAGTTTGTTCACCCATAAGGCCACACTGAGTCTGGAGCAGTGAAAAATTAGCGCCCTGATACATTTTTGCAGAGTGGATTGCCACTTTCAAGCTAAGAACATAAGAACGGCCATACTGGGTCCACCCAGCCCAGTATCCCATCTGCCTACAGTGGCCAATGCCAGGTGCCCTAGAGGGAGTGAACCTAACAGGTAATGATCAAGTGATCTCTCTCCTGCCATCCATCTCCACCCTCTGACAAACACTCTCCACCAAAGAGCCATACCACTGTGCCTTTCAATCCCAGATCTCCATCTGCAGCCGACAGCCAATCCAGCATTTGTGGCCTTGTAGAAAACAGAATGATTCAAGCCTTCAGGGTTTAGCTATTATCTGGCACAATATCCCAGAAGGTCTGCTTATACCAATGGCTGACAGCTTCGGTCAAGGAACAGTACTTTGCCAGAGTCAAAGTACTTCACACAGGTAATTGGCCATAAAGTCACTCTCAACCTGCAATTTGTTTATATTGCTGATCACATTTAGATCAGTAAGGATGCTGGATTGGCTGTAGGCTGCAGATGGAGATCTGGGATTGAAAGGCACAGTGGTGTGGCTCTTTGGTGGAGAGTGTTTGTCAGAGGGTGGAGATGGATGGCAGGAGAGAGATCACTTGATCATTACCTGTTAGGTTCACTCCCTCTAGGGCAGTGGATTCTTCCCCTGAGGCCCACTCAAGATGTAATCTAATGTCATCGAAACTTGAAATTCATTTCACTTGGCCACTCAAGTACTGCACTACCACCTCACTTGGATTAAGGAAGATCAAAATAAGAATCTGAGGATGCCAAGAGGAATACTAATATATAGGGATAAAACGGCATTGTGATTCAGCTGAGGTAACAAAGAAAACAGTCTTCAGGTTGACCAAGCCTTCCCTCAAGGCTTTTATTCCCGAGGGACTAAGGCTACAATATTTATAGCAAAAGAAAAACTTATTTTACATTCCAAGAAAAGCAATACAAATAATCCAGTCTGCATTACACCAGACTTCTGCAGTGCCTAGATATGCATGGAATCTTATTTCTGCCAGCTCTCCACTTCTGATATTATTTATTGGACCAATTTCTGTTTATCAAATTGTATTGTAGCACAGTATCTCAGAGATCACAGATGACTTGGACCTACAATGCTGGATTACAACCTCGGTTACATCTGTGTATAACCTCAGTAACTCTACTACTGTAAATCTGTAGTAACTCCATTAACATCAGTGTAGCTAAATCCACTGGGTCTAGTCCATGATCATCTCAGTGAAGACTATCCCCTATGATATATTACTTCCTACTTTATTCATCTTAGTTTTAAATTATTCCAGTGATAAGGCTTCCACCACTCATCTTCTTCTTCTTCTTCTGTTTGTTTGTTGCAGCTCTAATCCAAAACCTAATTCCTCATACCCAGCAGATTTAGAGAGACTGATTGAGAGGGTATGATGACTGACCTACTTTCTCATAGCTAGATGTTCTCTCCCTCCCACCAAGAACTGAAACACTCTGTGCTGTGGTTTGACTTGGAATGCCACTGCCTGCACTACACCTATTATGCAGATACATGGAGGAATTCAGTCTCCAAGACTCTCAGTCAACATTTTTCACAAGAAATGGGGGTAAACAGTGAGAGAGCAAAATCTGCGAACAACCGAGAATTATTCTGGATAGTCAAGACTAGAGAAGTTTGTTAAAAATTGCACAGGTACCAAACACAGTGGAACAAATAGGCAGAACAGTGGCGGTAATACACCTTGGAATAAATAATATGATCTACTCCCATATAAAACTGGGTTCTAAATTAACTAAAATCAACCAGGAAAGAAAACAATGTGTCACTGTGAACAGCAAAATGAAAACATTACTCCAAGTGGAGTTTAGAAAGCAACATTAGACTACACAAATAACTGCATTTAAAGTAATACTAAAAATATGGTAACACCACTATACATATCAATAGTAAACACATGTCTGGAGTCCTCCATTGAATCCTGCTCATATTATTTTTAAAAAGATACAGGAAAAATTGAAAAGGTCCAGAGATAGGAGATAAAAGTGATTTGCATCATGAAAAGATTTCCATATGAGGGAAGACTGAAAATAATAGGCCTATTTAGAGGAAGACAGAGCACAACATAGAGACAAATAAGAAAGCACATGGCAGAGGTATATAAAACAATGACTGGAACAGAGAAGGCCAATTGGCAAGGCCTCTGGGGAAGGGAGGGCAAAAGAGACATTTTCCCCTGGGCCCTCCATTTGAGTGGTGCTGCAACCTAGTGTGCAGGGTCGTAGTGCCACTCGGGTTTGGCCCAGCGGTTTCTCCATCATGATGGAAGGGCAGCCAGACCAAACCTGCGCACCTGGTCACAATGTCCAGAGTAGGGAACTGGGACAGGATCTGAGCCACCACTGCAGAGTGAAAATGGAGCAAACTTGCTCTCCAACTTCCCCTTCCCCCTCCATTTCTCCTCAGTGGTAATTTGGGGGGGGGCAAAGAGGGGCTTAGTTTCAGATTTTGCCTCAGGCCCCTCTAAACCTCTGCGCAGCCATGTCAATTGGATAATCCTTTCATAATACATGAGCAAAGAGATATCCAATGAAATTGAAAGGCAGCACATTTAAAACGGAGAAAAATTTTGGGGTGGGGGGGTGTTGTGCACAGGATAATCAACCTGTGGAACTCATGGCCAAAGGCCAAGAGCTTAGCAGGGTTTAAAAAAAGATTAGACAGTTTTATGTAATATAATTGAATCCTCCCATTATACATATAATAAAAATATAAAGGACATAAACATTCATGATTCAGGCATAAACAAACCATTAGGAGGAAGAATATCCCCTTATGTGATGGTTATTCCACATATTTCCTTCCTTTCATCTTCATCTAACGTATCTGGTACTGGCCCCTGAAGGATACTTGACTATCTGGATCACTGGTCTGATCTGGTATGAGAATTCCTGTGTTCCATTAAATACACTTTACATGAAAATTAAAAAAAAAAATCAAAAGAACTCCTTATCTATTGAAAAAGTGGAGTAGAACTGGCAGATTGAGGCCCAGCTTTTTCAAAGCTACAACTGTTTACCCTGAAGACCTGACCCATTCTGCTGGTGACTTACTGATAAAGTTCGTCCGCAGACCAGTCAGATCAAGTTTTACAATGAGAGGCTTTACTTGAATAGGATTGAGTGAAAGCAGCCAGATGCACTGAACTACTTACAGCATGAGCAGAAACACTACTAACTGGAGTAAAAGAATAAGATACAAGGATTTGCCAGCAGTACAATTTATTCATTGAAAACTATGATCTAACAGGCATGATAACATCAATTTTATCAATAAAGACACATAAAACAGCCATAATCTGAGCAAAAGCCAACACAGGAAAAGAGCTGATTAATGGGGAAAACATATACTGCTGAAATGACATAGCAGCAACCTTGTTAAGGCTACTTACGCTCCAGAACAGAAGCTTATTTTTATCTAATGCCACAAACAGAAGGAATATAATTTGGTGATTAGAAATTCATCCTAGTTTACTACTAAAGCTATAAGGTTTATTTTTAAGTAGAGAATGTATCTGCAGGTTTTTTAATTAGGCGAATTAAATAGACAACAATATCGTTCCAATGGGTTTGTTTTTTTTCCCGCCTTTCATTCTTTGTGGCACCCTGATGAAAAGTAATTAAGCTCTGGCAAATTTTCTTCTTAGACGTAATTTGGACTACTTATCTGGGATTCTCAGATGGGAGCAGGCTTGGCAACTGAAAGGAAACACCTGCTTTTATTACTGCAGAACAACACAGTTTATCAGTCTGCAAAATTTCTGAAGCCCTTGAACACTTGTTGATATGCTTAATACACTTATTTATTCAGTGTTCACAAATTTATTTATGAAATATGGCATCAAAGAGCCTAGTTCACTGATCTGCAAGATGAATAAGTCATTAAGCCAATCAACCTCAAGTTAACAATTGAATCAAATGAAAACAAAGGCTAAGATATAAAAATAATACTGTGCTGATAACAGACATGAGCCTATGCTGACATCAAGGTGCTAAGCAACTTGTGTAGGTGCAGAGCACTCTCAACTTATATTGATTTGAGGAGAAGAATATGTTAGAAAATTCCAGAAATGGAATTTGGCCAAATCGGCAGCCCCCACTGCTCCAACATGCAAAAGAGATGGAAAATTGCCCTAGCAAGGTGGCTAGGGATTCTCCTTATATCACTCCCTGATGCATCTCCCAAATATAAGGCCTGGTCTACACTTTGCATTTATACTGAATTTAGCAGCATTAAACCGAATTAACCCTGCACCCGTCCACACAACGAAGCCTTTTATTTCGATATAAAGGGCTCATAATATCGATATTTGTACTCCTCCCCGACGAGGGGAGTAGCGCTCAAATCGGTATTGCCATTTTGAATTAGGGTTAGTGTGGCCACAATTCGATGGTATTGGCCTCCGGGAGCTATCCCACTGTGCACCATTGTGACTGCTCTGGACAGCCATCTGAACTCAGATGCACTGGTCAGGTAGACAGGAAAAGCCCCGTGAACTTTTGAATTTCATTTCCTGTTTGCCCAGCGTGGAGCACTGATCAGCACGGGTGGCGATGCAGTCCCAAATCCAAAAAGAGCTCCAGCATGGACTGTACGGGAGATACTGGATCTGATCGCTGTATGGGGAGACAAATCTGTTCTATGAGAGCTCCGTTACAGAAGATGAAATGCCGAAGAATTTGAAAAAATCTCCAGGCTATGATAGACAGAGGCCACAGCAGGGACTCAACACAGTGTTGCGTGACAAGCGTAACGGAAAGCCAAAGAATCAAATGGATGCTCATGGAGGGAGGGACGGGGGGACTGAGGACTCGAGCTATCTCATAGTTCTTGCAGTCTCCGAAAAGCATTTGCATTCTTGTCTGAGCTCCCAATGCCTGAAGGGTCAAAAACATTGTCACCGGTGGTTCAGGGTATATGTCGTCAATTTACCCCCCTGCCGCCGTCAAAGAAAAGGGAAAAAAATCATTTCTCACCTCTTTTCAATGTCACCGTATGTCTACTGGATGCTGCTGGTAGATGGGGTGCTGCAGCGCTAAACAGCAGCATCCTCTCCTCTCCTCTCCCCGATGGCAGATGGTGCAATAATGACTGATAGCCATCCTCATCATCAGCCCATGAGTGCTCCTGTCTGGCCTCAGTGAGGTCGGCCAGGGGTGTCTGGGCAAAAATGGGAATGACTCACGTTTATTCCCTTCCTTAAGCTTTGTCTCCTGGAGATTCAGTCCTGGCAGATAGTGCAATAGGCCTGGTAATCATCCTCATCATAGCAGCTAGAGGCTGAGCTCCTCTCCCACCCCGCCTTTCTTGTCTAATGGAGATTCTGGACAATCATAGCAGCAGGAGGCTGTGCTCCTCTCCCCTCCACCCTTTAATGAGTAATGGAGATGTCCTGCCTGGAATATCATAGCAGCTGAAGGCTGCCTCCCCATCATTTTAGCTCACACATGGGGGGATAACTGCCACAGAAGCCCAGGAGGAGTGTGGGAGGAGGGAAGCAATGAGTGGAGTTGTTGCAGGGGCACCCCCTAGAATGGCATGCAGCTCATCATTTCTGTGGGATATCTGGGGCTCTGACCCGGAGCAGCTGTGGACGTTTGCCTCTCAGATTCTTTAATAGGCTTGCCTAATATTCTAGGCAGGAGTGACTCTCCCTTTAGACAAAACTTAAAGAAGAGAATGACCTGGGGAGTCATTTCCAATTTTGTCCATGCGCCCCGGCCAACCTCACCGAGGCCAGCCAGGAGCATCCATGACAGCAGCAGACAGTACAGTATGACTGGTAACCATCATTGTCAACTTGCAAGGTAGCAGACGGTACAGTTGAGCTGGTAACCGTCTTTGCTAACTTGCAAAAGGCAAGGGGATGCTGCTGTGTAGTGCTGCGGTACCGCGTCTGTTAGCAACATCCAGTAGACATACGGTGACAGTGAAAAAAGGCTGAACGGGCTCCATAGTTGCCGTGCTACGGCATCTGCCCAGGCAATTTAGGGAAAAGGGTGCGAAATAGTTGTCTGCCATTGCTTTCACGGAGGAAGGATTGAGTGACGACATTTACCCAGAATCACCCGCGACACTGTTTTTGCTCCATCATGCATTGGGATCTCAACCCAGAATTCCAGTGGGCGGGGGAGACTGCAGGAACTATGGGATAGTTCAGTGGTTTGAGCATTGGCCTGCTAAACCTAGGGTTGTGAGCACAATCCTTGAGGGAGGATATTTGGGGATTAGCTCTGCTTTGAACAGGGGGTTGGACTAGATGATCTCCTGAGGTCCCTTCCAACCCTAATAATCTATGATAGCTACCCATAGTGCAATGCTCCAGAAATCAATGCTAGCCTCAGTACATGGACACACACCACCAAATTAATGTGCTTAGTGTGGCCACGTGCACTCAATGTTATGCAATCTGTTTTAAAAAAACAGTTTCTGTAAAATCGGAATAATCCCATAGTGTAGACATACCCTAAGATGTGGAAGGAAGCATGACCACAGTGCAGCATGCTCCAGTCATTCTGGGTTGATGGAATTAGCTCTAAGGGGCAGTTATTGGTGGCATGAATTAAAGCATCCCAGTAGCTATGCTCTTTTACATCACAGCCTGAACTTAGCTTACCCCAAGGAAAGAGGAGGTGAAAAGGTGGATTTAAGCCAGTTTTGCTCCTCTGCCCCAATCAGAGCTCAGCTGAACCCAAGGATCTGGCCCAATATTTTTTAAGCCTCTAAAAGCAGAGGGCACACTCCACTGAATTCAATTGAGACATTCCTGCTTGTCAACCCAACTAATTTGGCCCTCCGAAATAAGTAAGAAAAATAAAACATAAATAAACAAAAACAAAACCCTTAGTCAGTTTCTTTATAGCTTACAAGGCTGTGTTAGAGTCTTATGAGATGCACCAACCCTATAAAATGGTTTATAGTAGAATAAATCTACTTTGATTCTGTCTTCTGTTCCGGGAATGTCCTAGCACAACTTGGCGTGGTCATGCAAGGCTTTAAGTGTGTGATCATCCTCAACTTTGAAAAATTAAGCGTTCTCTTCTCCATCACCTGATATGTAAGCCATGTTACATGAGGCTGCGTTTTGCATTTGTGCATAAAAGTTAAGAAAATCTGTGTTTCAGATGGTTATTTATATACACTCCAGTACCTTATAGGAGTTGACGTCCAAAGTTAGCCCTGTGAAATTTGCAGGCAAATTTTACCTTCTAGCATCCATGCTCAGGTCTCATTGACTCTGGGGAGATGTCTGCATACTATATACAGCAGAAAACAGAATTTGTTCCTCTGTGACCTGATTTTTCCCTCTCTCTCACTGGTATAAACTGAGTGTAGCTCCACTGAAGGAAATGGCATGTCACTGGTGAAAGGCCAGGGTGAAAGAAGAATCAGGTCCAATAGGCTCATGCCAAATGATCTGAGGAGCTAGTCATGAAGTGGTTTCTTATTTGGCTTCAGAGAATTAATATGTAAATACTTTGATTACAGAATACAGCTTAGTGCATTGGTTGCCAACAGTTACTTGCTACATATGTCTTCAACACATTGCCAGCATTCAAATTTGTTTTGAATTAGAACAAATAATGATGAATGTGAGGTACAACAGGCTGCTTAACTAAGCCAGATAGAATGAGCCATGAATCTGTTGGCATCAGGAACCAGGATTTCTAACATTAGTGCTTAATGATGGGACTGATGCCTCTACTAGCACCTTTAAAGTTAAAATGCCTTATAAAATTGGTTAATGCCCCTAAGGATGAAAATTAAGTAAACAGTTCAGAAGACCAAGGCATTGCTGGTGAAAATGTCTTGTTTCATCTGTGTGCTAAGTTAACTTTACAACCTAAACTTCCCAAACGAGCTGTGAACGTACTGCCCAAAATCCTACTGCTGTGATCCATTGGGTGCACATTAGAAACAAGCCCTGAAGATGAAAATTATGTAATTGAAAATTAACTTATTTTGGCTGAGAATTGCCTTTGTGGGCTAGTCCCAGTGTATAAATGTGAAGATGACTGAAAGTCTCTGCTGGACATGAAGAGCCTAGAGCTTTTTGGAGGAAGCACATTCAGAATTTGTGGTATATGAAGAGGATGGAAATGGCCCACTTAATGTCACTCAAATGCAACCCCTTGGACAAGTTTATTTGTAGTTAAAATGTCTTAGTTATTCATATTTTTAAAAAATAACACCATAGTGAATAGTCAGAATTGTTAAGAAAGCTAGAGACAAATGCTAGAGAATTACAGATGGGAGCATTAGGCCTTATAAATACTAATAGAAAAAAATCTGAAAAAACTCATCTGACCACAGTGAGAACTCCAAACAGTTCTAAGACAAGGTTACAGCCCAAATCTCAATCATGGGGACAAGATGGCAGGACACTTCAATTATATATAATGTCCCAATCAATTGCTAAATTATAAACCCAGGAAGAGCAATATTGACAGGGATGGTGTACTGTCAAAATTTTAACATGGGACTGCCTCAGTCAGCCATACATGTCAATCTCTGAGTAAATACTCTTCTCTGAATTTTAAATAAACAAATAACTTTTATACGCCACGTGAGCAACACCTCCAGCACTCATTTTCCAACCTAGCACCTAGCCTATCACCAGATATGAATGGATACCCATATTGGATGGATACCCATAATGGATATTCCATAGCCAGGGGCCATAAAATGTCCTACATCCCACTACCACCATCCCCACTGCAGCTGTCACATAGGGAAGCTAACTACAGGAGCCTCCATGAGGTGCTGGGGAGGTGGAAGCATGGTATATTAAGAAGTATTGGGCGGGTTATGTGGGGAGGGACTGGTGGATTTGAGGTGGGGTGGAATTGATGGATTTGAGTGGTTTTCTCCGAACTCTTAGAAGAGGACCGCAGGTGGTGTGTGTTGCAGGGAGAAGAGGAGTACTTTTGGAGTTGTGAGGATTGGTTTGAGAATAAGGCTCCCTCCTACTACCAGGTCTTCAAACTCTGTGCTAGATAGACAGCAGTGAGGAGAAAAGTCAGCTGCAGGACTCACACTCAGTGCAACAGCAGAAGAGCCCTGTCTCTTCCCTTAAAGAGCATAGTCTATTTAGCTTAACAAAGAGAAAGTTAAGGAGTGACTTGATTACTACCAGTAAGTCCCTACATGAGGAACAAATATTTAATAATGGGCTCTTCAGTCTAGCAGAGAAAGCTATAACATGATCCAATGGTTGGAAGTTGAAGCTAGACAAATTCAGACTGGAAGTAAGGTGTAAATGCTTAACAGAGAGTGTGATTAACTTTTGGAATAATTTATGAAGGATCACGTTGGATTCTCAACCACTGATCTAGTCTGAGCTCCTGTATAACACAGACTATAGAAATTCTAAGAACTATTTTGGGGAAATTCTATGGTCTGTGTTATACAGGAGGTCAGACTAGATTAGAAGTTCTCAACCAGGGGCACATAAACCCTTAGGGGTAAGCAGAGGTCTTTCAGGGGTACATCAACTCATCTAAATATCTACCTAGTTTTACAACAGGTTACATAAAAAACACTAGCCAATTCTGTACAAACTGAAATTTCACAGACAATGATTTGTTTATATTGCTTTATATACTATACTGAAATGTAAGTACAATATTTATATTCCAATTGATTTATTTTATAATTATATGGTAAAAATGAGAAAGTCAGCAATGTTTCAGTAATAGTTCGCTGTGACACTTGTATTTTTATGTATGATTTTGTAAGCAAATAGTTAAGTGAGGTGAAACTTGGGGGTACACAAGACAAATCAGACTCCTGAAAGGGGGACATTAGTATGGAAAGGTTGAGAGCCACTGGACTAGATGATCACAATGGCCTCTTCTGGCCTTGGAATCTATGACTGTCTTCTGGCACTGGAGCAATAGGAAGGGTGATAATGTGAGGTGTACTCTCAGAGGTGGTAGGGAAAGGAACTTTTTCCCCAACAATAGCAGGATGCTCAGTCCTAACCTCAAAGAGGGCTAAGTGCAGTAACAGGTAGAGCTTTTTCCAGTGGCAGAGGGACCCCTAGAGGAACTGTGTCCAGTCCTCTTCAGCCAGGACTGATAACCATATGGTGGAGTCCTGAGAAAGCTTTGGAAGTCAAGAAGGGGAAATAATTAGTTTGACTAGAACTTCTAGGAAGCTGGCCTACAGCTGTTTGTTTCTATGGGAGCATAAAGTTAACAAGCGCTGAGAAGGGAGGAGTGGTTGTCTGATTATTTTTAAAACTACTTTTTACTTAGATTTACTTTGTTGCCTAGGATTATGATTTCATCCACTTTGAAATAGGAACTGTGGGCACTTTGATAAAGGTATTAAAAGTGATCAACTATAGTTTATGTAAGTACCTCTAGATCCTCTGCCAAGCACTATTACTGTAACGCTGTAAAGTGTTACTCAGCCCTGGATAACAGACAACCTTACTTCCTACACCACAAGTGTAGTAAGGAAACTGGATTTGTTTGTTATTTTCTCTGTCTCCTGTGGTGGATATGTTACCCATTGGACAGTGATGAAAATGCCTCTCTGGGCTGACCATAAAGGATATGAGCTGTTACAGTCCCACACTACAGCGCCTTGACTCTGTAGCTCAAACTGTAGCAACTCAGGTTTTTAGCTCTAGAGATCCCTGGTTCAATCCCCCCTGTGTAGACCAGGAAGGTAGACATCACGGAAGCACCTCAGTGTTACAGTAAGTTCAGCAATACAGGATTTAGCCTTCTGTAGTGATAACAATAGTGTATGTTGTGCTCAAGGGTCCACATAAGGCCTTCCACATCTTTGAAGCCTGTTACAGAGGGAGGGGCACCAAAGGCACAGCATGCTGGGAAACTCTGTACAACTACCTGGTGGGGAGCAGGGCGTTTTTCCACAAAGGCTCTGAATATGCCATTTTTGGGGTTGGCTAGAGATACACATATCCAGTGGCCCAAAACTGCAGGGCAGAGAGGCAGCAGCCATTGCGAGAGTCGATTTTGTGGCCACAGCCCACCAACAGACTCTATGGGTGAATGTAGCTATCTCACTGCTTCTCCTTCCTCACTCAACGCCCTGTACAAAGTCCAAATATTTGGGCTGGGTGTTCGAAGGGGTATGTTTCACCCTTAAAGAGCACACCTAAAAAGAACTACAACTACTAACATTTATCGCTTTCACAATCTTGTTTACATTTCAGTTTTCTCCACATTAAAAATTAAATTCATGCTTTTGTTGCATTTCCTCCCTTTTTTCTCTCTGGATGCTTATAATCATATTCAAATTATGCAGTCTCATCACAGGAAAAAATAAAATAAAAAAGTACCCTAAGACATTTCATTCTAATTTGCAACTCTTTTTGGTCTGTGTTTTTCCCCACACTAATAAAAAGGATATGAAATCCATATTTCATATAGGTTGGCGACCTGCATAACACTTTGCTCGATTTTTGTCATGGTTCACTGAGGACTTTCACAATAACAGGAGTTACGCACCTAACTCCTTGAATTTGAAACGAAGTTTTCCACAGCACAGCATTAAAGCAGAAAATGAGAGATTTTCAGTTAGAACCCTTTACCTTCTCTCTAGGAAGGCAGCAGCCGTTCATCTGTTTTGTTTTGTTTTGTTTTCTTCTGCAGAAATAAAACAGAATTCAAGAAAATATAGCAGCAACTCTGTAATATTTATTTATTCTCAGGAAATAAAACAGTACTGTTTCTGAAACGAAACTTCAGGGAAACTAAAGGAGATATTCAGGTTTCATTTCTAATAGCTTTTTTATATACAGTTAAAATACGACAGGTTTCTTTTTTTACATAAAGGAACCTTGTTGAATTCGTCTTTCAAACATCAAGGGTTTTTAAGTGGCAACTCTGCATCTATATTTGTTGTCTGTTTTATAAATTCCTAAGGCATGAGGGAAATTTTGCAGGCTAACTGTAGTTCACCAGTTTTTAGAGATATTCTCTATTCTAATTCCATAGTTACAATAGCTAAGCAATGTTTGCTTATTTTATGCAGGGCATTTTGGGTCGGAACCTAAGTCCCTAAAGCCTAGTGGAAGGTGCTACTGCGATCCACAACTTCCCTTCCTCCTTTCGTTCCCACAGCCCCATTCAGTTGCTGCCCAATGTTGTAGATGCCTAAACTTATCTTGGCACCTCAATTTTTGCTGTAAAAATTCTGTAGGTGCCTAAGTTTCTACTTCTGAGCATGAGCACTGCTTCCTCCCCCAAGACATCCAGACACCTATCGCCTGCCTAAGCCTCAGCATGGTCTACAAACCGGGGAATAACAGGTGTTCCCTCCTCCTCTCCTGCTGTGCTCTTTTGGATAGAGTTAGCCATGTGTGCAAGAAATGGCTTAGGTGCCTACACAGCTGACTCCAGCAGAGGTTAGCAGCTCCTAGCTGTGATGGAGGGAGAGAGGGGCAGGGTTTAGGATTCACCCCTCTCATCAGCTTGTTAGGTTAGGTGGCTCCCCATCTAGCACGCTGGCTTCCTTGGACCAGATTCTTAGGTGTCTATCTCTTCCCATTCTTTTTACAGGATGTCTGGGCACCTAATTCAGGCTTTGCAGATCCCATTTGTGTTCTAGTCATTTTCTAGGCACTTAAAAGTTAAGCATTGCAATGCTGAGTGTTGCAACACCTATGTCACCTTTATGAATCTAGGCCTTTGTAATTTAGAAGATACTTGTTTCAGAAATATAGTATGCACCTAACAAAAAAATCATAGGAAAAACACTAAGTCAGTTTGTAATCATATCAGCTTGTTGATTATGGTCGATCAGTTCCCAAGAAAGAATAGTGCTGCATTCTAGCCTAGAAGCACTTTCCCTACAGTGCTGACTGTGAGTGAAAATGACTCAGATTCTGGAATACTAGTCAATTTCATTCACAGCTGGCAATGTAGGCAAACTGTTTCTGTATGGCAGCACAATGTTGCTCTGTCTCTGACAGCTTGGACCTTAAAGAATAAAAAGGCAGTAAAATGGGAAATAACAATCAAAAGAAAAATAGAGTGAGGAACAGAGAGACAACAAAGAAAGAGAAAAGTAGAAACTACAAAAGTAATGACCCAAACCAATTTTCCCTCTAATCATGGTATCTCAGATAATATTTGATTAATTGGACCATCAAGAGTTGCCTTTTGATAGCCCACAGGGTGAAAACAGTGTAAATCACTTTGTTTACACCTATGGTTTCCTTGCCAAGAGGGTTCCTCGTCTTGCCTCAGCTTTTTTCCCTGAAGAAATGGAATCAGTGTCTATTTTCCTTAAGAAATAAGGAGATCTTATGCAGCAACACAGCTGTGTGAATTTCCATTTCAAACGGCAGCAATGTTTTTAAGCAAATGTTACACATTGGCAGCTAATTTAGGAAAATAACCATTTTGACATCACCAGCCTATCTCAGCTCACTGTCGTTTTCCATGCTACCCTGCACAGTGAGTCACTCACAACCATCTCTCTAAGGCCTTGTCTACACTGCAGAGTTTTGTCAGCATAAGGCAGCTTTTGGTGACAAAAGAGTGGACATGTACACACTGCAATGCCACTTTTGGCAACAAAACTCTTCACTCTCACAGCGCTTTAACGTGGCTGTGTAATGTAGTGGTGTGGCTGTATAGTTGCTGTAAAGATCTAGTAGGATGTCTATGGAACTATGGGAGAGAGAAACCTGCATCACGTGACACAGTACCTGCCCCAAGAGGCATTGCAAACCCTTCCCAAAGAACCATGTGGCTAGTTGCACAGTAGGATAGCTATCACAATGCACTGCTCTCTGTGTTGATCCAAGAGTTGCTAGTGTGAATGCGCTCCAGCGACACAAGGAGCATAACATGGACATGCAACAACAGTTTAATTAAAATGCTTTAATTAAAGTGGCATATCTTTTGGGGACAAAACTCTGCAGTGTAGACATAGCCTAGATAATCTACTCAATCAGATAGCCAGTTCCCTTTCTCATATACACACAACAGAACAAAATCCAGACAACAACAAAAAAAAAACAGGAAACTACTAGGAGGGGTGCTAAACTTCCTCGCTCACTCATTTTACATTGTTACTGCCCGGTCCCTACTGCTGGGGTTGAAGATTGTGTGGTTAGATTGTAATATCTTTTTAGCAAAGGCATTGCGTTCATATCTGTCTCTCAAGCACCTCGCATACTGTTGGTGCTGTACAAATAGCCAGCTGCTTCCGTGAAATAGTAGCATTATTTTAATACAATCCAATGCATCTTTTCTTTCCCCCAATAACACCACTTCTAGTTCAGCTGAGCTGAACAGTGACCTTACTATCAGCTATTTTCGTTGTGTCTCAAAGACTTGTCTCTCTCACCAACAGAAGTTGGTCCAATAAATAATACTACCTCACCAACTCTGTCTCGCTATTATCCTGGGACTGACACAGCTACATTGCATATGACAATTATATCATTTTGAACTGCAGAACCCATCTGGTTATCAGAAGAATTCTGTTTAAATGACCATGAAAATGTATGTTTCAGCTCCAATTTCTTTGTAACTGCCATCCTTGTGGCCAAATTCCATGCACAGAGCTAAACCGACCTCTGAAAGCTCATCCTTACTCCAGGCCCATGATGTTGTATTTACTTCTGAGAGGGAATCCACATTTAATCGCAAGTCACATAACAGCTATGTGACTACAAGACCCCTCTTCTGACCAATGGGTTGATTCCTTGACACCTTTCTACCGGACCCCTAGCAATAATGTCAGGAAGGCATTGCACATTCATTCTGCCTCCCCACCTATGTAAGGCTGCAAAAGCCAACCAGATCAGTTCTTCCAGGGTTGACTCACAAAGGAATTTAAAAGGGTTTATCAGTTTTGACATTTTTGAATGTGGCACAGAATGCTTTTGGCGGAGAAGGGGTCAGAAGTATAAACCATAAAAGGTATTTGTACAGGGAGGAGGAAGACTTAAGCCTTCACAAAATTTGTCACCCCCCAAAAGAAGAGTGAAACAGATGGAAAAGAAAGAGAGGGGAAAGGAGATGTAAGGGAGGAAGTTTCTTTTTAACAAGCTCTTGACATTTTTAATGGATTTGAATTATTTTTGAACCACAAAAAGAATTATTCATTTAATGACAATGACATGGTTAAAAAGGGATAGTCACATATCCGTGCCACACATACCAGGGCAATTACACAAAATCAATCATGAAATGTCACTGGAAAAAATTCCTGTTGTATATCAAGAATGATTCCAACTGCTCCATGTCCAAAGGAAGGCAAAATCCCAATATAAAATCTCAGGTTTACTGGACTATGAATATATGAATAATGCAAGCAACATGCCTGGTAATTTCCTGGAAAGAGGAGAAAGGAAAACAAAATACCCCCAAACCAGGTGAGCATTAATAATACTGATGGATATCACTCAATAAATAGCTTGACATAAAAAAAATAATTAATGGCTGCCAAAGTTGGCAAGGTTTTTAAACAGACCCATTTGCTGTCACAACAGTTTTTCGCCCATTTCATCATGTTTATACAGACAATCTACCATTCTTCGGTAGTTAATTCCAAAGTATCACTCCAATGTCTAGACAGTATTTTGTGTCCCGCTGATACCACAGTACACAATAAATCTGACAGAGTACTAGAGAGTGGCCATTCTTCGGTTTAATATAAAACATAATGCAGATAATGATAATAACGGTAGCTTAACAACTGATAAGAATCGAGGAAAAATCCTGCTCTGAAATTACTCCACCTCTGGACAATCTTAAACCGAACTGCCCTATGATCTTCTATTCAATTAAAATTATAATATCTGCTCTGTAATACCAGACTGCTTATAATTGTGGTATTCACCAGAAGTACACTCCTACCCCATTATAACACCACTCGATATAACATGAATTTGGATATAACATGGTAAAGCAGTGCTCCGGGGGACCAAAGCAAGTTCGATATAATGTGGTAAGATTTTCTGGCTCCCGAGGACAACGTTATATTGGGGTAGAGGTGTATGTCTAGAGCACAGGATTGAGAGCCAGGAGTCCCAACTTCCTTCCCCAGTCTGACACTGACTTGCTGTGTGACAGTGGACAAGTCTAGGACAATGTGGCTAAGAACTCGTTTGCATTCAGAAAACAAAATAAGTGGCTTGCCCACTTTGGTTAATCTGTCCAACAAGCTGCTTCATGGGAACGTTGTAAGGCTTAAATAATGTTTAGAATCAGCTTCAACATCAAAATAGAAACTACTATCTTTAAATAGTTTCTCTGAAATTATTTTTAATTGTATTTTGTTACATCTGATGTATTTACATATTTTTGTTATGCAGTATTAGAATTAAAATTGGTCTTCTTCTAAAACTTTCAGTAGCCTGTGCATGTTATTTAACAACTATAACTAGGCTTGGCAGAACTAAATGATAATATCAATGTTTATTTTTAAGCATATTTTAAATGTTCACAGTAGCACAAAAGTATGGGATTATGCATTTTTCAGTGTTTTATCTGTTTATATTTTCACAGTTGTGGAAAATTGGGGGGGTGTCAGATAATTGTTTAATGACAATAGTTGTTGAGATTCAAAGTTCAAGCTTTATAACAGTTAAAACACAAACTGTCAATATCATGTCAAGATACACAAAGTAAAGTGCCCTCCCAAGGGTCAGTCCTGGGGCCGGTTTTGTTCAATATCTTCATTAATGATCTGGAGGATGGTGTGGACTGTACCCTCAGCAAGTTTGCAGATGACACGAAACTGGGAGGAGTGGTAGATACTCTGGAGGGTAGGGATAGGATACAGAAGACCTAGACAAATTAGAGGATCGGGCCAAAAGAAATCTGATGAGGTTTAACAAGGACAAGTGCAGAGTTCTGCACTTAGGACAGAAGAATCCCTTGCACAGCTACAGACTAGGGACCGAGTGGCTAGGCAGCAGTTCTGCAGAAAAGGACCTAGGGTTACAGTGGACGAGAAGCTGGATATGACTCAACAGTGTGCCCGTGTTGCCAAGAAGGCTAACAGCATTTTGTGCTGTATAACTAGGAACATTGCCAGCAGATTGAGAGATGTGATTATTCCCCTCTATTTGGCATTGGAGAGGCCTCATCTGGTGGTACTGTGTCCAGTTTTGGGCCCCACACTACAAGAAGGATGTGGAAAAATTGGAAAGAGTCCAGCAGAGGGCAACAAAAATGATTAGGGGGCTGGAGCACATAACTTAGAAGACTGCAGAAGAGAAGAATGAGGGAGGATTTGACAGCTGCTTTCAACTACCTGAAAAGGGAGTTCCAAAGAGAATGAATCTAGACTGTTCTCAGTGGCATCAGAAGGCAGAACAAGGAGTAATGATCTCAAGTTGCAGCGGGGGAGGTTTAGGTTGGATATTAGGAAAAAGTTTTTGACTAGGAGGGTGGTGAAGCACTGGAATGGGTTACCTAGGGAGGTGGTGGAATCTCCTTCCTTAGAGGTTTTTCAGGTCAGGTTTGACAAAGCCCTGGTTGGGATGATTTAGTTGGGGATTGGTCCTGCTCTGAGCATGGGATTGGACTAGATGACCTCTTGAGGTCCCTTCCAACCCTAATATTCTATGATTAAATACCCTTAAATCAAACTCTAATAAGTTCTTAAGCAGTAGGTTTCTTATTTTGTCTATCTGTAAATTGAGACTAAATGGAAATATTTTTAGTTTGTGTACCTATGGTGAAATTGATATTTACCAATAAAAATCTAATCCGTCCATGCCTAACTATAACTATATGTTTATGCATCCATACATATCATGTACACATATAGTATACTATAGTTAAAGGATTATTAGAACAGGCATCATAAAGAAACTAGCCGGTAGTTTAGTGGTAAGGCAATGCACTGCCACACAGAAGGTGCAAATTTAGGTCCCAAATGCCAAAAAAGTTTCCCCCATTGCTCTTGAACAACCACCTCTGACTGACCTTTCTAGTTAATGAGATACAGACGTTGAAGTTGATTGGTTGTCCCAATGTCTAACCAATCTCAGGGGCCAGTGGGAAGGGGCAGTAGCCAACAGTGACCTTTTCCATTTATGACTTGTTTTTCTAGATGCACATTCCCCCTCCTGCCCCCCCTTTGCTTATATCTTTTGTCAGTTCCAAGGCTTATTGCAATGTGTTCTCCATGGCACTACACTTGAAGACCAGTCAGAAACGTCAGAATACAGCTCCCAGCTTCTTCAACAGTACTTCCCTCAGGCAATGTGTTATGCCTGTGCCCCTTGACCTGCACTGGCTTCCCATACATTTCTGGTTGTAATTCAAGGGGCTGGTCTGAATCTATAAAAAGGTCAGGCCTTGCTTATTTTAGAAACCATCAGGCTGCTTGTACAATACCACAGAAGTTGAAATCAGCTGAGGTTACACCTGAGGAAGTTGAGGACAAGGTGTTCTCAGTGACGAGATCCCTTATCTCTGAAACTTATTTTCTCTCTCCCCCAGTTTGAATGTGCTTACCTTCAAGCCACACTGCAATGCCTATCTATTTTTCGCCTTCCTCTGCAGCGTGGGGCATGGGTCACTTGCTGGTGGATTCTCTGCAGCTTGAGGTCTTCAAACCACAATTTTGAGGACTTCAATAACTCAGTCATGGGTTAGGGGTTGTTATAAAAGTGGATGGGTAGGGTTCTGTGGCCTGCTTTGTGCAGGAGGTCAGACTAGATGATCATATTGGTCCCTTCTGACCTACGAGTCTATGAGTCTATTTACCTAGGCTTTGTACAGGAAGGCTGTGGGAAGTTAATGAGGAGGGAGATTTAGAGCACTTTGATCTAGTCTTCTTTGACACAGGTCTAGATCAAAGCACATTAGCAGATTGTTAATGCATGTCAGCAGGGTCCACATGAACAGTCAGACTGTGGCAGACTAGTGGGGGTAGATTCACACCCCAGCTTGCTGTGAACTAAATGTTTGTGAAGATAAGCCCCCTAGGCTCTGTGGGGAAAAGGCTGACAGTGGGAAGTTAATGAGAAAGGAGAGTTTCAGTTTGGGTAGGTTAGGGAAGGTCTTTCATTGGTGAGAATCCAAGTTTGATTTGTATGTGTTTGGAACAAAATTTTGTTCATGTACCAGAGTTAGGGATAGGCACAATTTTAAATACATCTAAATAAATGAGCCCAGCATATACAGATAAGGCTCTGTTCCCATAATGTGGTCTTCCTCATTTCTCCCCTCACCCCATGCGCACACGCACTTTTTTTCAAATAACTAAGTTATAAATTGTTTAAAAATTATCTCCTCCATTTAATCTCTCTCCCCCACAGCAGATACCAGTAATGTCATCATACAACTCCAGATGAGGGAGACAAATTGATTTGACACTAAATGCAAATATACATGGAACACATAAATAAAGTGACTTTTAAACTATTCTATAAAAGGTTATTTCTATTGTTAAGTAAACAAGAGAACAGATGTAAACAAGTTTAAGACTGTGTTTCACAATAATTAGATAAAGCTCAAATTTCAAGGATGGATGGTCAAGCCTTCACTTCAAATGTCCCAGCCTTGGATGATTTTTGTATCACAAATATGGTTTAAATTACTTTTTTGAATTTAATTTACAAATGATTGGCTAAAATTATTGCCTTTTTTGTATCATTCATGTCCTATTCTTGCTCCTTTAAAATCACTAGCAAAGCACCTGTTAACTTAAATGGGGAAGGAGCAGGTCCTTAGTGACCTTTTACAACTACCCCCAACTTGTTCCTTATTTTTAATTAGAACTTGTGCCTTGGATTTTTTTTTGTAACTTGCAGTACAAGGGATGACTCTTTTACTCTGTACCTCATTATTTCTTAGTTCTGTTACTGATGTTGTTGCTCTATAGCAGTGATTCTCAAGTGTGGCCATGGTAGCCACATATGGTCACCACAACGCGGCTACATGCAAGGCCACCATAACTTTCGGTGTCCCAGGGCCCCTTCCTTAAGTTCTCTACCATGGGTCACCAGCTCCACTCCCTCCAGCAGCAGCCCAAATCACCAGGCCCACGATGAGCCTGGTGATGTTCCATTATAGTGTAGTAGGGCTGCTGCTTTGGCTGTGGGAGGGAACCAGCCCTGAAAGAGAGAAGCATTGAACAATTCCTTTTCAAGAACATTTTGAAATAAAAAAAAGTGTATTGATATTTATACCAGGTAACTTTAATGGTATTATTAGTAGTACAGATTATTCTTTAAATGGAAATAGATTTTATTGACAGGACACTTCCAAATAACCACATGACTATGTTGTCACTTGTTTAATATTTTAACTGGACAGAACCTTCACTTGTATTCTACACTGACTGAAATAACTCCATGGTATTTAAAGTAAATATAAATGCCCATAAAACCCTGCAAAATAAAGGTGGGGTTCCACAACTAATCTTGCTCTATCTCATCTGCTCAGTTTAAAAATCAAACATTCAATTTTTTTCCCAAATTCAACCTGACACTTAAAAATCAGGTTATGTTTTTTCTGCCTCTACAGTTATCACTATTAGTAAAAATACTGCAATATCAGCTCAGCTGCAGATTTCTGGATGTTGTCTGAGGCTTTCCAGAACCATGTTCGCTCTTCCATAGCTTTATTAGCTCTGTAATGCACAGAGTGGTAAAAATATTTTCCCCACCAAATTAAACAGACTGATGTCAAAGATAAACAAGGTGCAGATATTCTGAATAAGAAGATGTTTTACATAAAGAAAGGTTACTCACCTTTTAGTAACTGGAATTACTAAAGAGATGTGTGGTCCCACTCTGCACTCACTGTGGGTGTGCTCCATGTGCCTGAGCAGTGTCCGCTGGTCTGTGCCTGTGCCTGCTCATGTTCCAAACGGGGGACAAAAGAGGTGGCACAGACTGCCTGCCTGCCTCTCCGGTTCTTACTGTACTGTGCATTATAGTAAGGTTCCAAAGCAGAGAGGAAGGAGAGTGGGTCATGGAATACATACAGGGACCACACATCTGGAAGAACTCCAGATACTATAAAATAAGTAACCTTTCTTTCTTCTTCAAGTGCAGGTCAGTAGTGTATGAGTAGTCACTGCATGTGACTCCCAAACAGCATCACATTTAGGAGGAGGATGTGAGGAATTATGCTGCACCACAGATCACAGGCCTGCTGTTCCAAAGGAAACCTTCACGGATGAAGCTTGCATAAGGGGGTAGTGCTTAGTAAAAATACCTACAGAGCCCAATGTTGCTACCTGCAGATCTCTAATAAAGGAATTCCTTGCAGCAAACCCACAAAGGTACTTGTGCTGTGGCACAGTAGACCCTCACACTTTGTGGGGGAGGGGTGACCATTTGTTCATAGCTAACAGGATGCAACCCGAAATCCACATATAGTCTTTGCCATGAAATTGCTTCTCCTTTATTTGGTTGGCATCACTACATTGCAGCGTGAAGGTTGTTTGGGTGCCTTAATTGTGCACTCTCATACTTAACATATTTGGGTTTCTTTTAAGTATAACCTTAACTGTGAGTTTTCTGGGCTTGTTATGCTTGGTTTTGGAATAACCACAACAGCTCTGTAATGTTTTTAACCTTAAATTACTGATCAGTACTCTCACTCCATGGGAGTTTGCCACTGACTTCAATGAAAGTAGGCTTGAACTCAAAATCTCTCCATTATGCAGATACATCTGATTTTTATCTGCTTAGGGGCAGTTCATTTGCATTAAGCTTTCCTGAGGGACTGTAAATTTAGCCTTCTGAATTGCCTCTCTGTGTACGTGAATGGGTCGTTACTTTCTGTTCCACACAAATTCCCATTTGCCACCATATGGTCTAAGTCTGTATCCATCCTTTCAGTTCAGATTTCCTCTTTAGCTGCCTGGATTGAACAAGCCCTTAAGAATTCTCATTGTTTGTTTTTTACCTGGAATAGTGAATGGCTTGATGGCCTGCAATACTAAAATAGAAGTCAGTTGTGTGCTTCATCTCATCAGTGTGTCCAGAGACTTCGATCCAGTGTCCTATTGGCAGGCAGTAAACTCCATCTACCAAGTTGCTTTCATTGTAGACACAGCAGCGGTCATGATGGGGCCCGTTACCTGAAACAGAAGCAGCAACACACAGGTTGTGAATCAACACTGTTTACATGGAATCAAAGTAAATGGGAATTTAAATATGAATGTAAGGTCTTTGGAACGGGGACTGTGTCACAGGGGTGGCTGGGGTCAGTAAATGAAGTAGATCTAGCTCTCCCCTGCCAGAAATAGGTGCTTCCACTTGCCCAAGTAAGAGGGTTGGAAGCACCTGATGCTATAAAGAAAAAGGGAGAATCAGAGACAGTGAATCAGAGCTGCCTGAGAGTCAGGAAGGGCAGATGAGAACGGCCAGAGCCAAAAGGGGTTTCCTGGGGGAAGGCTGAAAGCAAGGAGAGCAGCAAGAGTTTTCTCACTGACATCCCAAAGCCAGAGAGTGGAGGGGGCTGAAGATGGGAGAAGCAGCAAAGGGAGCTTTACGTCAGAGCTGGAGCCAAAGGCCAGAGAGAGCAGAAGGCAGGGGAACCATTGGAGGGCCTTATTCACTGACATCTCTAGGGCTGGAGCCCTGGACCCAGAGAAATCATGAGAAGCCCATGGGGAGTGACGGATGCTCCCCTGGTAAAGATGCTCTCCCAGCAGAGTGGCTGTGGGATTTCTCCTGGGAAGAGCAGGGTTGCACTCTTGCACTGTCCTGGTTCAAGAACAGGAGAGAATTGATAGAGTCTGGGCATGGCTGAAGGTGCCGGTGCATGGTATCAAGTATCAGAGGGATAGCCGTATTAGTCTGGATCTATAAAAGCAGCAAAGAGTCCTGTGGCACCTTATAGACTAACAGATGTATTGGAGCATGAGCTTTCGTGGGTGAATACCCACTTTATCAGATGCATAGTATGTGGGGCATCCAGGGACAAGTTGTCTTGAATTTTAATGACTGCTTTGACTGTGTGTGGGAAATGGAATACACCTGAGATTTTGTTGGGGATTCAATTAACTGTATTTTGGTAATAAACCAGCCCCAAGGGGCGGCGGGGGGGTGTTATTATTTAATCAAGAGAGCCTACCCTGGATTTACTGGGGATACTGAAAGGCGAAATTGAGGCAAGTTTGCCTGTTGTGCTGCTGCCTGAAGAAAGGGAATGAACCCATTGGGGCTACTCTATGACAGACTCCTATTTACTATATGTTTGGAGAACATCCAGCATAATACAATTTGTATCACCCAGTCTGACTGGCCTTAGGCACAGCCACAAAATAAATGGTTAGCAGTCACCATCACTGAAACCTTTTGAAAGAAGAAATAATAAAAGCTGTAGAGGATCCCAAATCATCACCAGGATACTTCCAAGCATTTAAAGGTTACAAAATAGATAGATGAAACTGTTTGTTTTTCAAATGTATGTCTCTTCTCTGTTTACCTGCTAATACCTGAGTTCTATGCTCTGTATTTCCCCTGCAACTTTTGAGGACATCACTAGTACCTACAGAAGGCCTCCTCTACCATAAGAGATTTTTCCTAATATTTTCCACTGTTGCTATCATCAGTTCTCCCCACGTGGTAAAGAAATCTAGACTAGACAATGCACCAGGTTATAAGACCCATGTTGTGTAGGCCTGCTCTCAGCAGCGAGCCCGTCCACACTTGTGCTTCCACTACTGTAGCACAGAGCCACAATGAAAACACAACTTCCATTCTCCAATTACACATTTGTGGTGTTGTCAACAGTTGCCAGGGGAACAGAAAACTCAAGTCTTGACAGATAAAGAGCCTTTCCGGTTCACTGTTATAATGCTTTCACTTGCCATTTTTAAAGGTTAGAGTCAAAAAGCTAAATTATGCCTCTTCCTGCAGGGGGATGCTAGAAAGGGGAGATGGCTAAAAGGACCCAAATCAGGATTCAACACAATCCAAATGCCAACACTGGAAAGCATAAGAAGGTGTACTAGCTAGTTCCGGCAGCGGTGTTGGTGGTCCCAGAAACTGGATGAGGCATAAGAAGCCAGTAGGGCAACTCAAAGGAAAGCAGTGGCTATGTCTGTTTTAGGGGTATAACAGAGGGTGCTCCCCACAGCACCCAGGAAGCATCATGACTTTAAAAGGTACTATGTCTTCAAGAGCTGCAGCTGGTAGTACCTCTTGTCTCAGCCTCCCAAGGGGCATAATTAAGTTCCTGTTATGATCATGAGGTGGGAACCTCAAATTGTTGTTTTAAAAAAACACTTTACGTTATACATGCAATATGTGGTTCAATCAATAATAAAAAGCAATAGCCATTCCTTCTCACAAAGGCAACAACATTCAAGTAATCATCCTTAAAGTATAAAATCACATAATGATATCCATTTACTTTCTCTGTTATTGGACTGGTATAAGGACCAATCTGTCACTCTTTTTCTCATACAAGGATCAATTTTCAGAACTACAGATCATATCTGCAGTTAAGGAAAGATTAAAACAGTTTTTTTCTATTAAAGAATTAGTATGGAGCATAAGAAAGTTATAAATGTAATTAGGGTTTCTATCTTGCCACTTATTTGATATTGCACACCGGGCTAGATTTGTAAGGTCTAATAACAAAACAGAGAATATCTCAGATCAGTGAAATTGTGTTTTTTTAAAAGTATAACTTATAGGGACAAAAAAAGGAAAATATTTCAGTAGACTCCCTGCAGTTGTAAAAAAATGAGATTGAATAACACTGATGTCCTAAGAGGTAACAGAACGGTTGCTTGTGTAGCTCGACAATTGAGCAGATGTACACTACTTTCAGTGTACTAGTGCTTACTGAGTGATGGTGTGTTAATCATGGGGCGTGAACACATATGTGAGACAAATAAAAGTTACAGGAAATCTACTGTGAAGAGAGCACGTGAGAAATACTAATGCAAATGATAGGATGAACATTTAATAGTTCTTTATTTTCTATATTGCATGCAGCACTTTTTGCCCTAGTTCTGGGTTACTATTTTAATATAAAATAAGGAATGTAAAAGTACAAGAGAGAAAAACACTTTTCCCTCACTTGTTGCTTAAATATTATATTCCATACCCAATGCTACAATGCAACTTCCATTAAAATACGGCAATCAAGACCAGCTTATAGTTTTTAATGTTCTGACTCTTGTCCTTATGCATATTTTTATTTAATATCTTTCATTGTATGTTTGTCTTGACGCTTTTAAACAATATTTCAAGACAGCAGAACACAGCGAAAATACCCTTAAAGTAGAAAAATAATGACATTTATAAACACACACAAATAAACCAGCTGAATACATGATGATTAGGGCTTTCATTGGAAAGCAACAGCTTTCTTTTTTCTTTCAAGTTTATTTACAAAACTTATTTAAACTGGAATGTTAATGGCCCCAATTCTGCAGACATGGAAGAACTTTCCTGTATAAGGACTACTAGTGATCCAATAAAGGAAACAGAACTTAACCTAAAACTTGCATCAAACCTACTCAGGATAACTTTCTGTGAACAACCCTAAATAAAATATTTTTCTTTAGAAATTCCAAAACATTCCTTTGACATTCTGAAAAATTTAGACATATAAAGCATATAGTGTTACATTCATTAAAATATATAAATGATTACTAACTGCTGTCCACTAAATAGCCACATTGATTGCCTTCTTCATCAGCTTCGGCCATCTTTCTCAATACTTACTTTTCTCATCTTATCACTCTTCACCTATTTATCCTAACTCTCCAGATCACTATATCATTTCCCCATGTCCCCTCTCTTGCTTCAATTTACTCTACAACCTTCACTCTCCTTTCATGGTAACAGAGTCAGACCTTCCCTCCCCCAGTCTAACACCACATTCCAACTCTTCCTCTTGCGCTCTTTTCCCTCACCTCTGGCAACAGCTGCTCAAACTCTACACTGGCCTTTTCACTTTCCTCCTTTCTCCCACTTGTTCTTATTCGTCCCTCTTTCTCCACCCCTTACTCCCACTGGAATTCTGCGCCACTGCACAATGCAGAATTTGCACAGAATTAATATTCCCCACAGAATTTTTTTTAAAATTTTTTCATGCAGAATTTGCTGCTGCTCCTCTCCCCCCCACAACCCCAGTAAGAAGATGGGAATTGGCTCTGCTGAAGATTGAGGAAGAGGATGCTGTTGTGGGCAGCATTGCCAGTGCTAGGCACGAGACATGGAGGTGGTGGGCACCCAAGAGCCTGGAGGTGGCAGCTATGGCTGCTGCTGCTCGGGCTCATCCCAGCTGCGATGGAGGCTCCCATGGGCACAAAAGACATCCAATGAGGAGGGGAACCTGGCTGGCAGGGGATGAGGGCTGTGCCCTGTGGCTTGGCTCCCTGCTCCTCAGAGGGACACTGCCAGGCAGAGCAGCAGAGGCAACGGGCACCAGGGCACATCCAACATGGTGACTGGGTGCAAGCTGTGTTCCTCAGGCCACTCTCCTGAGGGCACCAGGCAGCCTAGTGTGTGATCCCCACTCTGCAGAGACAGTGTAGGTCTCTGAGGGGCTGTGGGACAACTTGGCCACATCTGCCTCCACCTTCCCGTGGGCTAATGGCCAGGGAGCCCTTCAAGCTGAGAACTTACTCCCCTGCCTCAAAACTTGACTGAAGGAGCACTGGGAAGTGGTCCAATGTCAGCTTTCCAAGGTGTTGGGCACCCACAACCCCCATCACACGCAGAGGGTGGGAATCGGTATACGTAGCCACCCACGTTTGGACATTTTGTTCTCAGTCTCCTATTCCCTTCACACTCTCTTTTTGTTTCATTCCCCCAGTTAAAAACAGTCTTAATTCGTTAAAGGTACAAGTATAAGAAGTCTGATTCCCTGGACTCACCATGCGAAGTATCCTTAACACTATATAAAGTTAATCTGCTCAAAGGACTTTAACATCATCCTTTGACAAGACTGCACAGTATTCTGCAAAGATACAGAAATATCATTGTCCATTTTATATACTGGAAAATAAGGACACAGAAAGCGTAAGTGACGTTCTGCCCAAGGTCACACACCAAGTGATTGCCACAGAAAGAACCGTGGAGGTCCCAGTTCCTAGCTTGGTGCTCATTTAACAAGACTGCACTTGTCTCACCGCTTATATGGAAGTCTTTTACCAAGCACAGAGATTGGCTACCATAGATCTTATCTTCTGGGGGGAAACAGGCATAGAGGAATTTTTTTCTTGGACTGTAAACTTTGTGCACTAGTTTTGAACATGAATTTATGCAAAGTGACAGAGATAATAGACAATGAACTTTGGCTATTTGAATAATATTTTCTGAACCATACTCTGCTTATAGTGAAAATCCACTTATGCGGCCTCCACTGTAAGGCTTCACTGATAATACAGATTATTCTACTTCGCTTTATTTTTTTTAATAGTCTGAGATCATTTTTACATTTTACATTGATTATTTTGAGGAGAGCCTCATGAAATTCTTTTGTTAAATAATTTTTTGTGGTATTTTTGTCTTTGTGTGTTATTTCAGTTTATTCACCTGGGCACGGTGGATCCTGCTTCCTATGGGGGTTGGGGTAGGAGACCCTGTGTTCACTCAGCTCTGCAGGGCGAGTACAGTTTCAGATTCCGGGCACTGCAACTTGAATCTTTTTTGTTATCAAAATAATTGAAACTGGCATGATTATAGTGTGTTATTTTGACAAATAAAATATGCAGAATTTTAAAATATTGTGGGTAGAATTTTTAGATGCAGAAGTCCCCCAGGAGTAACTTCCTCTGTATCACTTTAGTGCAGTCTAGAGTTGCTCAAGTTCCCTTTTCCCCTGTTCCCTCTGGGGCTCCTGTTTTAGTTTTTAGAAAGCACACAACCTGTGATGTCTCTCTCTCTCTCTCTCTCACTTCCTTCATCTTTGTTCTTACTGGCTTTCCCCTGCATGGCAGCCAGTCAAAGGAGAAAGCAGCAACCAAGGCAATATTCCCATTCATCATGCTCTCAATAGCAGAAGCACTGGCTTCCTGCTCTCCCATTTCTAACTCTTTTCCCTCCTCTCCCTTGAGGTTTATGCCATCTGCTGACTAACTTTCCCCTGCCTCTTCATCCTACTTCCTCTTCAGCTTGGATTCCTGGTCCTCTTGTTTCCTTTCTTCCCAATCCTCCATCTTAATTCTTGGTTACTTCAACTGCTGTGTTAATGATCCTTTCAGCTTTGCCATCATTCACTTCCTTTCCCACATGGCACTGGAGCTACAACCATACACAAACTTGTAGCCACTCCTTCAATGTATAGCCTTCACTAGGTATTGGTCCCTCTCTTCTGTCACTTCCAAGTAGCTTCCTTTCGCTGATCACTATTTATCATTGAAAGAGGTGGAGGAGTAAACAATTAAATAAAAAAGAGGTATGTTTTCATTTGGGTTTTATTTTTTAAACAAACACCCTCCGTCCATACAGCGCATTTCATTCAAAATTACACCAAATTATTTTAGTAGCTATTTTTCATGCACATCATACACATCAGTCATTCCACCCACCACTGAAATACAGCAACAATGTGTACAGCAACACAACAAATTGAAACAGGAAGGGAAGACAACTACTGCGTTCTATTGAAACCAAAGACAAGAAAGTAGGTAGGTCGAATGAAGTTACCCAATCAGTATTGACCTAGGACACTGAAGTTTACATCCATCTCTTATAAGAAGTGCCATGAGATCTTAATTATTGCAAGTGATCAGGATTGTGCCTTTAAGTCTAATCCAACAGATGCCACCTCCACCAGAAGTATCTCCTAAAACATGCTTGTTTCACAAATATAGAATACAAGTTTCAAGGGGATATAAAAATAAAACAAAAAAAACATTGAATCGGTTTATGAGATGTCTTTACTGTTATAATCTCTCATAGGCTGTCCCAAATAATTTAGATACTGTAAAGTGGCAATGCAATGAAAAAGTTGTAGCTACACAAACAAGTTTGAAGAATATAAGTGAGATAGCAATCATTTATAATTCATAAACTACTTTTAGTAGCATTTAGCATTGATGTCTCTTAGTTTTTGTCCTCCAGAGCCATTTCAATAATAAAAGCTGTGGCCCCATAGGGAATAGAACTGCTGACACGTTCTGTTGGACTGTCACAAATAGCCCTATTTGGGGAAAACCCCACAGCTAGAAAATGCATCTAGCCACAACTAGGTGAAGAAAAAACCACTTGTGGTGACTCAAACCATCTGCTCGGTAGCCTAAGTCATTCTGTACACTCCGCAGGTAAGATGCTTCCAGATCTACTGAGCTGGCAAGACAAAGCTCCCGGAGTAGGGCTGCCTCGTGACAGACTGGGGAAGAGAGGGCTCCCCTCTGCTTGTTGAGGTAAAGCATTGCTGTCATGTTGTCTGTGACAACTAACAGCCTGCTTCCCCTGATCTGCGATAGAAATACTTGACACGACTTTCAGTTCTCTGACACTGACATGTAAAGCTAAGTTCTCTGAAGACCAGAGACCGGCAGAGAACTAAAACGGGCTCCCTAGCTGAGGACCGAAGCATCTGTCCCTAGCATGAAAGTTGGTTGTGGGTGAACAAATGGAATGTCTATTAGGGACTTGAGGACATGGGAGGGCACTCTTACCAGGGAGTCCAACTGATGGCAGTTTGGTGGGTAGACAGATGCCAGCCTGCAGAGTTCTGAGTCACAGTCTGACACAGTGAACCACATAGGTGCAAGAGGCCATGTGACCCAGAAGCCTCAGTTTGGTGGTGTTGTGAGGAGCAGATCTATGACAATTGATCGAATTGCCTGGAAAGTGGAAGAAAGGATCTGGCTTGAGATGATTCCAGTGCAGCCCCCATAAACTCTACCCTCTGGACTGGGGAGAGGAGATACTTTTGTGTGTTGATTAACAGTCCCAGATCATTGCCTGGATCAGGTTAATGCTATGCACTTGCCATTTAGACCAGCCTTTGACAAGCCAGTCATCAAGATAAGGATAAACCTACACTTCTGATCTTAGAAGGAATGCAGCCACTACTGCCATGACTGAGAGCTGATGACAGGTTAAGAGGAACTTAAGGTATGTCTATACTACCCGCCAGATCATCTATACTACCCAGCGGCAGTCGACTCCCCACTGTGAGGACGGCCAGATAAGTCGAACTAAGATACTTCTACTTCAACTATGCAAATAGCGTAGCTGAAGTTGCGTATCTTAGTTCGAAACCCACTCCCCAAGTGTAGACTAGCCCTTAGTCACAGTTTATAAGTACCTATATGGGGAACAAATATTTAATAATGGGATCTTCAGTCTAGCAGACCTAAGGTATAACAGAATCCAGTAGCTGGAAGTTGAAGCTAGACAAATTTAGACTGGAAATAAGGCATAAGTTTTTAATTGTGAGGATAATTAACTACTGGAATAATTTACCAGTGATTGTGGTGGATTCTCTATCACTAGCAATTTTTTAAATCAAGATTTGATTGTTTTTGAAAAGATCTGCTCTAGGTATTTTTGGGGGGGGGAGGAGGGACAGGGCGGAGGTTCTATGGCCTGTGTTTTAAAAGAGGTCAGAGAGATGATCACAATGGTCCCTTCTGGCCTTGGAATCTATGAATAATCACAAAAAGTCAGTATTATGCAGTTTCAAAGTTCCTGCATGTTTTAATCCCCAGGATTTGTTTTTCACTTTTTTTTCCTGCTACAACCAGTGTTAAAAAAATTAAATCGTTTACACTCACCCCTCTATCCTTGGGGTAAAACAAAACCAAGCACAAATACCCTGTGGAAAAAAGGCCACACACAACTAAAAGGATATATTTTTAAAAGCTCAGGCCACTTTATAAATGGATCTTTTTATTTAATCTTGATTGTATTGATTTTTTTTCCTGGGAACAAATGTTGGTTTAATTTTTTAGAAGGTGGCAAATTTTTAAAAAGTTGTGAAATAAAACCCAGCCTGTATAGTGCTCTTCAAATATTTAATCCATCACTTACCATCTACAGACCTTTCTAACCAGTCATGTATGCCTTTCTAATTGAAGAACAAAGAATCACGATAAGTTTATGAGCAGATATAGGCTTGACTAATATACATCCTGCCTGAGCCCCGCTGTGCTGCCGACCAGGAGCCACCTGTGTTAAGCACTTCCCAGACGGAGCCTGCACCTCGCACCCACACCCACAACCCCAACACTCCGGGCCCCAGCCCAGAGCCAAAAACTCCCTCCCACAACCCACACCTCTCACCATCTCCTGCTCCCCAATCTCCTGCCCCAGCTCAGAGCCCTGTCCTGCACCAAACTCCCTCCCAGAGCCCACGCCCCTCACCAGCTCCATCTCTTGCCCCAGCTCAGAGCCCTCTCCTGCACCTAACTCCCTCCCAGAGCCCACACCCCTCACTCTCTCCTGCACTCCAACACTCTGCCCCAGCCTGAAGCCCCCTCCTGCACGCAAACTCCCTCCCAGAGTTTGCATCCATTACTCCTGCCCCCCAACACCTTGCCCCAGGCTCAGCCAATGCACACACTCCACAGCTGAGAATGTTACACTGATTTGTGACAATCCCTGAAGGATTTTGGATCTATAAACTACAAATGACACTAATAAAAAGTAAAACTTATGAAATGTCCAGTAGATTCTGAGATTAGGTGCAGTATGACCGTATGACCCCTAAACCCAAACTCCCTCCCAAAGCTTGCACCTCTCATGCCTGCATCCCAACCCCCTGCCCCAGGCTCAGCCCGGAACCCCCTTTCACACTCCGAACCCCTGCCCCAGCCTGGTGAAAGTGAGTGAGGGTGGCGGAGAGCGAGTGACAGGGGGAGATGGAGGCACTGGGGCGGAGTAGATCTGGGTTGATCTTAAATTCAGAAAGTGATCTTGTGTACAAAAAAGTTGGAGACCACTGCATTACAATGAAGAGAACCCTCAGAGTTCTATTCTGGGCCCAATTCTTCTCCTTATCTGTATGTTCTACTGTATGGTGTCAATATCAGCAGTTACCACAATTGGACTTCCACTGATACACATACAGCACTCAAATTTACTTATCCTTTACACCAGAGCCTATTATGAAAGTCTCCCTGCTATCCAATTGTTTGAGTGAAATTCAATCTTAGATGGCTTGGAATAAGCTCTGTCTCAACCCAACCAAGACTGAATTGCTATTGATTGCTACAAGATAGAGGTATGTGAGGGTTGAATTTAGATGGGTCGGATATTTTGGCAGTTGATCCTGCTAGGAATTCTTCGGGTCACTTCAGACTTTTGTCTTTCTAATGTCAACATATGGAAATTTAAATCAATGAACGTTCAGATGTGGTTTTGATTTCACACAGCTGATGAACGTTGCCAAGATAAAACACTTGCTTTCTATGTCTCATACAAAGATTCTTATTCCTGAGTGGACAGTTAGTTATTATGCTTTTTAATGCTGGCTTTCCTGCTGTCTCTATACAGTCTTTCCAATAGCTTCAGAAGCAGCAGCTAGTTTTCTTACATTGGTTAAGTATGATGACAGAATTCTTCATTTCCCACAAGTACAGTAGTTTGTTTAAATACCTCTTCTTTCATGAGCTAGTACCATGTGATTAGTTTGAACTAACCACACAGTACATCCTGGCATGATCTTTTACAGGAAAGATACAGAGAATTTGGGGTTGAGACTTTTGAGATAATAAAAGAATGAAATCCACAAATTTCCTGACTTGAAGGACTTGACAGAGTAAAAGTCATGTCAATTTCAATCCTTTGCTGACTCATACCAGTAAAGTACAAGGATGGTATAATGTGCACATTTGAATTATATACACTTGAAGATCAGTGATATTTATTTTTTTGTTCATCTTTGAGGTAGAATTTTAAGTCTGTTGCAGCACTCTGTTACAGACCTGATGTTATTTTATCAGGGGGATAATTTATAACAGTAAATGTATTCAGGGGCCCACTGGGTCTAGGACTGAATCCAGTCAATCCTGATAGCCTCCTTTTTAAGTATCAGTTTAAACAACCACCACCACCACCGCCTGGAATCAGAACTTAAAGACTTACAAGACATTGCTATATAGTAAACTGATATGAAGCAATCAATGAAAATTAGTTCTCAGTCATGTCATAACTAAGTCACAGTGATATTTTAGGTGGACAAAATAAAACACTATATGCTATTGTAAGCTGAAAATGTGGTTGAACAAATTTACTGAGAAACTGTGTTTAAATGTAGTCACATAAAAAAAGGAAAGTATGATTCTGGGGCTGATTTCAAATTGATTCCTATTTACTCATATCAATAATGTTTCTTCACAACTGAAAAGCATTAATATAGCTAACATTTTCTCACTCAATGAAGCAATAGGGTCTCAGTAAACCATTGTGTATTACACAAAATTAGTCAACATCAACATCCAGTTATACTTAATATTCCCTCTTACTTTACTCATTGAAAAATAAGTTTGGTGTCGGAGGAGAGAATAAAATCCTACATTGCCTTAAAAAACAAAATAAATTATGCTATTGATTAAATTTTGTATGTAGCTGCGTTCTGCAATGGTTGAGGGGGGATTTGTTAAAAGTTAAATGGTGACACCTAGTGGAAGTAATAATCAGCAAGTAAAATATCTACATTAAAAACAGGGTTGAGGTTTTGTTTTTCTAATTTACAGCTGTTTCCCCCACCCAGGGGATCAACATATTAGTTTGGGGGAAGGAGGAGATGTGAATTTCACCAGAAAGGAATAATAGGGCAGGGAAGGAAGAATTATTTGTCTGAAATTCTGCTTCCTTAGAGATATCATGAAGGATTCTTACTTGTGCTCTACTGCTACTGTTGCCCTCAAGGATTAAAATAAGACACAAATGGCAATTTGGCATCTAAGTACCTTTCACTCCTTTGAAGTCTCCCCTTTCAGAGATTTCTACTAGCCTTCTGCTACAGTGCTGAGAAGAAACCTGCACAAACTGTAGAGTTAAATAAAATTTGATGAGCTAGCGTCACTGAATTCCACACTCTTAACACAATGCCAGGGATAGCTCAGTAGTTTGTGCCTTAGCCTGCTAAACCCAGGGTTGTAAGCCCACTTCTTAATGGGGCCATTTAGGAATCTGGGGAAAAATCTGTCTGGGGATTGGCCCTGCTTTGAGCAGGGGGTTAGACTATATGACCTCCTGAGGTCCCTTCCAACCCTGATATTCTATGATATAAAAGTAAATTAATGAGTCCTTATAAGCAGCACACACCCAGAGTTCTGCAAACTCAAAGGAATCCCAGACTTCACACATCTTTTGTAACATTCAATCAGCCATTACAGCATGTGCTGGCCCCTCTGAGCCAAAAGTGGAGACCACCTGTTCCAAGCAGCATGTATTTTTTTTTTCCTTGAGTGGGGGAAAATTGAAAGAGGGGAAGCTACAAAAATCGATAAAATAATAGAAAGTACAGAGAAGGAAAGATGGGAATGAAACAGCTGAAGAAAAGGAAAGGAGAGATGGAGAGAGAAAAGCACATGGCAACCATGTAAAAGGGAGAAGTTAAAGGGGATTCACCTGTTCATCGCAAGGGGGACTACAGTAAGTTTGAGAACTACTTCTTGATGTAGTCCTTTGCTTAACTGCTCAGAACAGAAGAAAACCAAAACTAGTCTTTGAAAATGATTTTGGAATACTGCAATTTTATCTAGACGTTACCCATTAACTCAAAATGGATGGACAGAGTAATTCAAAGCAAATCCCTGCACGATGACTGGTTGAGCGATACAATCGGGCAATCCAAATGCAGCAACTTGTACTATTGCCCGGGCTTGAGTAACTTAACAAGACACTTACTAAGAAGTGGACACAGAATATTGAAACCCACACCAACCAAATCCAGAGAAAAAATAGAGCACTGTTCATAGGAGCACTCCTTACTTGGACTGATAGTGCATGCTGAGTAAGATAGTGAGCAAAGCACTGGTAAGAGATAGTGACTAAACATACCTAGCAGTGGGAAGCAAGAAATCTCACTGGAGTCTGAAAAGCGACAATTAAACCCATAGGCATGGCTGATCTCAGTACTTTTAACACACCGGGCATATAGACACTAACATCAGCATTTTGACACTTAACCAATTAGTTTAATGTGAAAGCATACGCTCTTCTCTTCAGTAGCCAAAAGAACTAGGCTTTAAAGGTCAAAGAATCCACTACCAGTTATGGAGTGTTCTTTTTATTCCATACTGACAGAAGCAGTAGTACATTTTAATGGAAGGAACTCAAGCATAGGTCCAAAAGTTGCCAACCCTGCTTGATTGCTCCTGCACTGGAAAAGAGTGTATTCACTATAAATATGCAGTTTGCTTTGTTATATAAGCTGTAATGTGCCATATCATCGCTACTATTTTCAGACCATTAAATGCTCAAGCCACTTGAAAATTATGAATATATTTTACTTGTTATTTTTTCCATTATTTATATCACTTTATTAACGAACACTAACTGTAAGTCTAACTGAAATTACAAAACTTTTTGAACTGCTTTCAGAAGATGTACATTTCCCAAGACAGAAAAATCCAGCTTCAGTTGCCTAACCCAACTTGGCAGGGGCTGGGATGCTGCAGAGGCAGCACGCTCAGCCCCAGACTTTGTAGCATAATTGTTTTAAACAGAATTGTTTTTCAAGGTTTGCCATAAGGCACCAGCTGTTCCTGAAAGCAAGAAAAATGAGAGATCATCAAGATTTCATTTGGAACCCAGATAATTCCTAGAAAACAAAAGTGGGAAGATTAATGTGAACAAGATTATTTTGGGAAAAACAAAATCTGTTTATTAAGTGCTTTGAGTGTATATTATGTCATTTTATAGTAAACACACCCTACCCATTCTCTGTTTAAATAACTGAATTCACCAAAAAAAACCTGTATTAGTATGATGTTAAGACTGAAACTATAAACACATATATTAGTATTTGTTTCTGGTAGCAGCCTAAATATGCTGGCACTTTACAAATTGAAAAGGGAACAATCTCTGCTCTGAGGAGCTTTCGCTACAAAGACAGACAAACAGTGTGGAAGGTGCATAGGATATATAGTTATGGGCAAAAATATATATATAAAATTATATGAAAAACTTTTTCCAAATTACTCCTCCAGTTTATCATTGTCAGCCATCAATTTTTCCATAGGCATCTTGGCAGAGGTGTATATTCAGGAGGGACTTGAACATAAAGAGGGTGAGGGCCATAGCGAGCAAGCTCAGCAAAGTAATATACCTGCAGTAGCCTTATTTTGGCCACGATGCATATTGATTTGTGGTCTAAGCACAAATCTATAAATCTACCTATAATTCTAGCTTTGATGCTGGCTGTCTTACTGGCTTGGAAGAACCATTATCTCTGTGTCTCAGTTTCTTCATCTGTAAAATAGTGATAATACCTACTTATCCTGCAGGAATATTTATGAGGATTAGTTAAGTTTATGTTTGCAATATATTTTGAAGATGTAAATAAGTATTATACACAGTATTTTGATGTACATTTTAAGGAACATTATCTGATTAAAATCCTATCTGAAAATAGTTTTCTTACCTAAAGCTGTCGATGTGGAACAAATAAGCATTACATCATAACTGATGTGATATAACATGCTATACACTTAACTGGCTGGAAATCCTTTTAGTTGCATAGGAGTGCCTCAGCCCAGCTATTTGTAATCAATAATTCTACCCATTCCTATAGCACCCCCACTACTGATTCAGAGTTACAGATATAATAACAACTGTGTTATAAATGTTTTCCTGATAATTGGTTCATTTTCACCTTAAACAGATGGTATTGAACATCTGACACATGTTGATTTATATTTTATAAATCTTTTTTAAAGAAAAGAATCCAGATCTGTTTTTAAACTGTAATTTTTACAACAGAATACAGAGGATCACCAATATAATAGTCAAAGTTTTTATTGATCCATCTTTGACCCAGGGGTGTCTTGCAGTCCTTTTTTTAATTATTAAAAGGAAAAAACCTCTTGTTAAGCTCCTTTCCACATCTTATCATCAAGAACAATGACATCCAGGAATCTGAGGGTTAAAGACACAACCATTTTTGGTGACTGAGAATGGAGGAACCACTCCAATGACTATCATAAAAGCTGAGCAGTATGTTGACAATCCACAGACTGTTTTCAACCTTTGCAGCCAGGCAGGAAGTTCTGATTGCTGAATACTCACCATGATAAAGAAAAAAATTCCATACATATTAGTCCTGAAGGAGTATTTATGGCAAAAGTAGAATATACTCAGTACACCACCCATTAAACAAGCACCCAGAGATTAACAGAAGCTTTTATATTGTGGTATGTCTGAACTGGACAGAAACTGGGCCTCCATAGTTACATGTAAATTGGTTCAAGACATTTTCACAATGTAAAAGAGAAGAGGGAGAAACATTTCCCAATAAGTACAGGTTAGCCTCACGGCAGCTAAATTCTATGGGGAGCTGAATGACGGTTTAATAAAACAAATAAAAGGGGTTTGCACTCACCCTAGCTAAACTGGGCTCTTCTGACCAAAATCAGTCACCCAAAAGCCTCAGTTGCACATTTCTTGCATGTGCCCTGGGTCCTATCCTGATTATTAGCAGTAAATGATTGTAAAAGTATTGACACAACTGGAGATAAAGTTGCCCCACTTTCCTAGCATCTCTTCTCATTCAAACTCCAGAATAACAACTTCAGACTGACACCAAAGCAAATTTGAAACATTTATCCTTATTGCTTGTCATATACTGTGTAATTTTAGAGTGGAAGTCTGTCGGGCCTTCCTACACACCTTCATTACACACATCATTGATAAGATAATGAGTTATTTTGGACTTGGCCCCTTCTAGAAAAGGGCCTCATTTACTGCTCCTTTGGATGGATGAGAGATTTTGATTTCGTAAGTTCACCTTCCCTGGACTTCTGCAAAAGAAAGAAATTGTCAAAACAGGCTGAGTATGTCTAATTTAGTTGTTATATATAACAATTTTCATTAGTCACTTGTCCTAAGTACATCAAAACATCAAAAGTTGTTTTCAAAGACATAAATTAAAAAAGAATATACAGCAAACAATCTACTTATTTTGCTTTCCTTGGGATATAATTATGGTATGTGTTCCTCCATAACGTATGTGCAGATGACTGAAATTTGATATGTATCCTCCCTAATGTGCAAAGCACAGCTGTATTGTCACTTGCGTCTTCTGTGCACAGAATTAAACTTTAGTAGTTTATACATTTTAAAATACAAGTTGCTTTTTATTTAAAAAGATAATATCCTTCAATGCATCTTTTCCCCTTACACTAAGTCTCAAGCGCCCATCACTGAGAATGCACAGAATCAGATCTTTACCAGATTAAGCAAACAACTAAGTGCCCATTCTCTCTTGTGTCTAAGATATTACAAGGAAAGTCACTGAAACAGTCTAAGGCAATGGTTCTCAAACTGTGAGTCAAGAACCCATTTTAATGGGGTTGCCATGACTAACGTTAGACTTGCAAGGGCCTGAGGTTGAAGCCGAAGCCTGAGCCCCTCACCCGGGGCTGAAGCCGGAGCTTCAGCTCAGGTTTCAGCACCCCCACGCCCCCCAGGGTTCATGTAGTAATTTTTGTTGTCAAAAGGGGGTCACAGTGCAATGAAGTTTGAGAACCGCTAGTCTACACTACACAGTTAGGTCGACATAAGGAAGTTTATGATGACCTAATTATATCAGTGTCTACACTACAGCCTTTCTCCCACCGATACAAATGCACTTGATCTTAGCTCACAGAGCCGAGTACTACATTGACATCATACCTCCATCCTCCCTGAGAGGCTTAAGGCTTATGTCAGTGTAGTTAGGGTGACACTGTCTGTGTAGACGCTGCACCTTTACATCTGCTGTCTTGTCAATTTCACAGCAGGAGCCATTAAATTGACAAGAAACCACCAGCTCCCCTGGGAGCTGGGGCAGCTTTGGACAAGGAGCTAGGGTAACTTCAGATTCTGCTTCTGGCTGGGCACTGGAAGAAGACCCAAGCGCCCACCCCCACCCCACCCCCACCCCCACCCACCCATTCCCCAAGTGTCAGAGGGCCCTGGCGCTTCATGCTGCTCCTGGTGGGCTGAACAGGAAAAAAGAGGAGAGGAGCCCAGCTGGAAGCCCAGGCTCTAGCTCCCCACACTGCCCTGAGGTTCAGAGGAAGCTCTCTGGTGAGAACGCACACCACCAACACAAAGGAGACCTAGTGTGGACATGTATCACCACAGGTTTGTATTGTAGAATAATCAAGGGAAATGAAGTTCCTTTAAAATAGAGTGAAAGCACTAGAAAATGCTGCAGGACTGGCAGAGATAGAAAAGTTAATGTAAATATGTTCTTTCCAATTCTTGCCCTTATTATCGTTAATGGAAAAGCTCACAGCCTACAAAAGGCCCACCACGCTAGGTTCAGATTGTTGAATCATTTTTAAAAATTTAAATGGAATCTAGCTTGAAGGCAGGATTATGGGTTAGTAATCTATGGCCTGTGGTTGTTCAGAACGAGATGATCATAATCTTCCCTTGTTTCATTAAACTCTATGAAATGCACAAAGTGGAAAGAAAAATATATGGAAGAAGACAAATGGTAATTGTTTCTGGGTGGTCTTAAAATCTAGAAAACAAGAATGCTTTATCTGACTTTTCTGTTACCCAATGTTAAAAGGAACAAGATTGCGACATAACTGAAATCCCCAGAAAATCCTCTGTGGATACATAATTCAACTATTCTATGTTTACAAGAAAAAAGTGGAACTGCAAATTCTAATACCTTCGAAGAAGATGAGCACCAAAATCCTTTACTTTATAAAGAAAACCCACATTTTTTTCAAGCAATCAGATGGTTGATAAAGGCAGAAAGACTTTACTACGTACCTAGGACGACGTATTCTGATTCCTCAGCACATAGCCAATAAAGACAGAATCCTAAATTGCCTGTAAAGTAAGTGATCTATAAGAAAAGAAAGCTCGCTACTTGTATTCTCTGGACTTTGAACCAATCTCAGAGTTTCACATAAACAGAGAGAAAATACCACAGCTTACTGCCTCTGACTAAACTTTCCTGAAAGAAAATAAGCTGCAGGTGCTTCAAGAAAGCTGAGCCAGCTACATTGACATACTTATATATGTTGGGCAAGACGCTGTAACCCCCGTTGGATAAAATCTGAGCCACAGTGGAAGTTTTATAGAATGGGGCTCGTATAAATAACTGAAATTACCAAGGGAAGTATATTCTTATCAATGAATAGATTATTCAGGTCAAACACTGAGCTTAGTGATTACTATGTTACTATAATCCCATCTTTTAATCAATGTCGGCTTCTTTCAGCTTCTTCAAGGAAGAGACTCCTGTAAAACAGCTAGCACATTTTGGGTGCTATCACAGCACAAATAATAATTTACAAAAATGATAAACAATTCAGTCAAATGATTGTTTTGAAGGAAAGCTGTATTTTTTTATATGCCACGAGGTTATTAATTAGCAGTTTGACTTGTGTTATGTTAGGTTAGCAAATTTTACATATGTGACTGATTTCCTTCTGTAAAAAAGTAAACATGGATAAAGCTCTTAACAAGATGGATTTCTCTTGGCATTTGTTACTGGGACACACCTGAAATATACTTTGTGATGTACATCAAGGATCAACATGCAAAGCGTGAAAAATTCGGGATGGGGGTTGGGGGTAATAAGAGCCATTATAAGAAAAGATCCAAATTGGGACTCTGATCACCCCTAGTGTACAGCCAATGGTGTTTTACATTAACCAAAGTGGTTGCACATGGTCTCTTCTTGACATCTTTCATTGACAGTATACGCCATAATAAATGAAAATCAAAACTTCTTCATTGCGGAATGATTGTTTCACACGTGCAAAACAGAAGGTATGAAAACACACCCCATAAAGGGATTACAGAGTGCTGATGCTACCCCAAACCCTGTACTTTCTTCCCTTCCTTCTTATTACTAAGGCACATAGGGCAACCTCTACACCTACAGTGGCAAAGCTGTGCCCCTACAGCGCGGGTAGTGCAGAATGCCTCCTGAGGGGGGGAAGGTTCTACGTCGCTGTAGTTAATCCACAGGTGATAGGAAGACTCGGCCCTGCACGACGACCGGCCCAACATCCTTAACGCTGGCACGCGGACACTGCCCGCAGCCCAGAGCGAAAACAGCGAGGTCAAGCGAGTCTTCGGTGTAATTAGGCTCAGGTTAGAAATCGCGGATTGCTGTTAGGATGCCCGCCCCCGCGCCGGAGCTGTTCACCCCAGGGCCGAGCGGGGCAATGGGTCTGAGGGCAAGGCCGAGGGGGAGCAGCGGGAGACGCAGCAGCGCCCGGTGGGGTGGCGGGCGGGGAGGGGGGGAGGAGGCCCAAGCTCCTAGAACCAAAACGCAAAAGGGAGCGGCCCGGGCGGGCCCCCCCCGGGGGGCAAAAAGGCGCCCCCTCCTCTCCGCAAAGCGGGCTGCTTTCGGCGGGCCCGGACTGCTGAGCCCGTCCTCGCCACAGACCAAGCAACAGCAGCCCGGGCAGGGGCCAGCAGAGAGCGCGTGGGAGGAATCCCGGCGGCTGCGCCCGCCACTACCTTCCCAGACAGTGTCGGCGCCCCGGCGCTGCAGGAAACTTTGTACAGAGGTGCCCGCGGCCTCCTCGTCCGGCACGCCGCCTCCGCCAAGCCATGCGCGGCTCCTGGGCGGGGAGCGGGGCCGCCGGGCGCGCGGGCCTCATGGGCAGCGCGCGCTGCGGGTCCCAGTGGCCCAGCTCCGGCCGCGAGCCGGCCACCAGGAGCACCACGCCCCCCTCGGCCAGCCCGGCCGGCAGCACCACCCCGAAGCGGAACAACATGGCAGCCGCCGGCCCGCGCCCAGCCGCGGGGAACGCGAGTAAGTTCCCGGGTGATTTATCACCTCCCAGCCACCAGGGGGACAACACAGACACGGCTTACTTCCGGGTTATGTCGTCATCACGTTAACGCGTGGCACGCTGGCAAATGGGTGCGAGGCATGAAAGGGGGTTATCACGTGACTCGCAGAGCCTTAGCGTGCCGTGCCTCTTGCGCATGCTCAGGGTGGAAGTGTTGGCGTGAGCGTGTGTAGGGTGCCGGGGGGGAGGTCGAAGGGGAAGGGACCTCCTGGGCGCGCGGGTCTGGCGCTGCCTGTGCGCAGTTTAGCTCTGTGAAACTGTGGCTGCTGCCAGCCCTCTCTGCAACAGATACTGAGCTGCAGCCTTCTTTGTGGCGGTGGGTGAGTGCAACCTGGTACCCTCCCCAGGGGAGGGCTAACACTACCTTGCTCCGGGAGAGTTCAGCCCCACCACTGACTGCAGTGGAGACGTAATCAAGAGAATAACAGGGGTCGTAATAGGAACAACACGGTTCAGCTCTGCTCATAATGATCACCTTTACTAGCAAACCAAACAGCAATCTGATAAAGGACAGACAGACCTAGAATTTGCATTACTTGCATGATATCTTCTGGAAAAATCCTCTGTTAATCATCATCCATACCATTGTTGTCATCCTGCCATCTCCCCCTCAAGGCACGCAGATTGGGATACAGCTTTTATAATGTGTTAGGCTCATATATATTTAAGGAGGTTTTAACCCCCTTTCCTTACTTGAACCTCCACACCACACTACTTTGGGGTGCCCCATTTTCCAGAGGTCAACTTGTGAGTTTCCCCTTATTAACATGTACGTCACCTTATCATCATAGTATCAGGCAGTTTACCTTAAGGAAGTCTCTAACATTTCACCGTAGCTACTAACGGTCATCTCTCGTAGACACAACTATCTAAACAGAATTATTTTAAAAATATCAGTATATCACAAACAGGCACAAGCTCAGCAAGTTTATTATTAACTTACTTATGCTAATTTAACATTAAGGTCCAATTTGACTAAGATAAATATTTTACAAGCCTGAGGCTTATGCATGAATTAATACTTATATTTCATCCCTATATCTTCAGTATACCTGATGTCTTTTATCCTTGGCTACTGACTACATACATAGCTAAAGGGTTTCAACACAGGTTTGAGCAAGCTCAAACAAATAATACCTATTCCTTTCCTCATATAGAAAGATACTGGTTTTGTAACCAGCTACCTCTTTTAATATAGCATTGCTCATGTTACAGTTTATACTATAGAATCAGTAAGACTCCAGTAGAGGTTAGGACTCCATTGTGCTAGGTGTTGTACAAACAAATAAAGAGATAGTGTCTATGCAGAATGGCTTACAGTTTAAGGCCCCAATCTTGAAACACCTACTCACACTAGAAGTGTTTGCAGGATTGATGCCTGTGGAGAATGTTAGGTAATCTGTTCAGTTAGCTTTGTTTATATTTGGAGTTATAGGGGAAGCGAGGCCTGTGGTTGGACATGAGCAGGGCCGGGCCAGGCCCCAGCGCGCCAAGCGCATGCTTGGAGCGGCATGCTGCGGGGGGCGCTCTGCCGGCACGTCAGGCTTTTCAGTGGCAATTTGGTGACGGGTCCCTTGGTCCCTCTCGAAGGGACGGACCTGCCGCAGAATTGCTGCCAAAGAAGAAAATGGCGCAGTGGAGCTGCCGCTGAAGTGCTGCCGATCGCGCCTTTTTTTTTTTTTTCACCACTTGGGGCAGCAAAAACCCTGGAGCCAGCCCGGTTTAAAAGGAAGCATAGGGTAGTATGAATATGCAGTAATATGTTTATAGAGTAAATAATTTGCTACTGTTGTGAGTTTGTATTTGATTTTCCAGAAGCCTGTATCTGTAATAAAATGCCAAATTTAACATAGACGTTGCAGGACTGTTAAAATCAAGATGAAAATGTCCAGCCAATTTGAATTTTTATGTACAGGGTATGTAAGTCATAGCAAGAGCTGATGATAAAACTTTCCCCTTAAGAATCTATCTCAAGACTTAAATCAAATCCTAACGGCTTTAATCAAACTGAATTATTTTTACATTATATTGACCTAGCTGAGATCGTGGCAAAGGCCATCTGAGCTCATTGGGCTCAGCTGTGCAAAGCTTATGTGATGTTACGGCTGTTTGTGAAGATGTAAGAAATTATTGAATAAGTTATACTGTGTCTGCATGTGCTAGTTTATAAAGGATTATAGTACTATAAAGACATTTGCTACCTTGTTTTGAAGGCTTTAATCATATGGTTAGCATTTACCACAGTTGCAGGAACACAATGAGATATCTTGGAGGTGCTAATACTCCCTTTTCTTTTTAACATCTAAGCTGTTTCTCTTTTTTTCCTTGACTCGATAATGAAAAGATGTGATTCGTTTTCAAAACCAAATCTAGTCTAGAGATTAAATGAACTGTGGCAGCAATAACTTTGCTCATCTAATTTAAAACAGTCACACTGTTACCATATAGAAACACACTGTGATATTCTTGGTAAAACATGAATGGCTAAAAACCTTTCCCTTGGGCAATATCATTTATAATTTATATAAAATAACATTCGCCTTTTTAACGTTGCCTTTATGACATTTTTCACACAATCACACCAGTTTGTAGTTCTCTTACTTATACTTTCTTGATATTTGTTTTTACTAGTGATTTTATGAAGAGGTAGTAATTAATGCTATATGGACCTCATCAGAGCCTACTGAAGTCAATGGAAGGATGCCCCATTGGACTTCAATGGATATTGGAGGATGACCACCAAAAAAAAAAAAAAAAAAAGTAATTACTTATTCATAATGCAGCATATTGAAATACACTGTTCAGTACTTAGTAAAGCTGGAGATGGTCAAAAAATCTGGAAGTATTTAATAATGCCAGGGCTGAGTGTATTCTTAGTACTTGAACTGAGATACCACAGGGGGTCCACAAAAGACTACCTCAGTTGGGGATGGGATGGAGGCCAGAGTCATAACTCTCATCCCCACCTACTTTGACCAATGTAGGTGACTCCAGGCAGGGATGAGAAGAGTTGTATGTTAATTGCAAAAGCAGCCTTGAGTCTAGGAGATCCTTCCAGTCAAGTATTTCCCTACAAGTGTCACTACAGTAATGGGCAAAAAAAGGTGGGAGTGATGCATTATAAAGATTCCCAATATAGAAAGAAGTTATAAACACTGTAGATTATTAAAAATGTCTGTAAAGGCAATACTGTCTGGTGGTTTCAAGTAAGGACAGTGTGAGGACTCAGAACTCTGGGGTTTTACTCTTGGCTCTGCTGCATGTGAACTTTGGCAAAAATTTTACTTCTTACAGAAGTCACAGCCCAGAAGGAGAGGGTCTATGGGGGCTTTAAGCCACTTTTGCATCATCCCATCCTGGGCTGCTTTGGGTGTTGGGCATGCCCTCTGCTGTAACTTAAAAGCCCAGGGGGCCTGTACAAACTATGAAGTACCCTGTGGGCTACAGAACTGCATGATGCAAACTCATTCCCCAAGATGTCCTCCAGCAACATCCCATATATCAGGGATTGCAAAGACGTCCCCATGGCTTTCTTCTGCAGTGCTTTCACTAAGGCAATTCTCCTTGGCCGAATATAGGACTTTTGGGGCCCCCTTACCCATTCTGACCCTTTAACCTCATTGAAGAAGCTGGAATGGAGGTGAGGATTTCACTCACAGAGTTTATACATATCACTTATCTATCTCAGAGGGGTGTTGAGCAAGGTGGATAAAAATCAATGATTTTTTTTAAAATTGGATTTTTTTATTTAAATCGGATTTTTGTGAGAAAATGCTTTTTGAGGAAAAAACCCATCTAAAGATAGTTTTAATTAAGATACATTATAGCTCAAAAATATCTCACCATGAAATAGGGATTATAAATTCTAATCCTATAGTATGAGACAATATATTCATGTAATGTTTAAGAAAAGTTTTGTAAATGAGTTCCAATAGTTCATGGAATAGGGACCCAATCTTATAGGGTTCTAGGGGCTTCTGTATAGATTATTCAGGTTAATCTTTCTATCTACCCAATGGGACCCAGTGCTCAGTCTAGAAGAAACCATCAGAGATGCTTAGTTTTGCAGTTCTCCAACTGTGGATTCGTGTCTCCAGAAATAACAAGCTTGTTAACAGCAAAAATGTTTTTAAATAAATAAATATAGAGAGGTGAGAAATAACAACCCTATTGTCCTTCTGCACATTTGTGTACACAGAGTCAATCCCTTACCTTTCTCTAAAAGTGCAAAGTTTCAAAAAGTTCAGTGAATAGAAGATTGTTGAGGGTGGAATAGATCTGGAGCTAAATGTGAGAAGGGAGAGACAGGCAGTAGAAACAAAAGTGAAATTATTTGAGCAGCATATTCCACAAGTCTTGAGGTCTTTCTGAGTTTAGCTTTCATTGATTTGAGATCTACCATGCCATTCTCTCACTAAAAGGGAAAACCTATAATGGCAGCAAGCCATAAGAGAGACCCAGTTTGGGAATATTTTAATGAAGTTCCTCTGCCTGTGAGTAAGACAGCCATGCATGAAAAATGGAAACCGAGCAACAAAGAAATGCAAGGCCTGGTTGCAGGGCTGGCTCCAGCATTCTTGCTGCCCCAAGCAGCGAAAAAAAATAAAATAAAAGCCATGATCAGCGGCAGCTCTACCGCCACCGCTTCATTTTTCAGTGGCAATTCAGTGACAGGTCCTTCCCTCTGAGAGTGACTGAGGGACCCGCCACCAAATTGCCACCAAAGACATGCCACCCTTTTCCATTGGCCGCCTCAAGCACCTGCTTGTTGAGCTGGTACCTGGAGCCAGCCGTGCCTGGTACCCAAATGAAAAAATGTCATCACAAGTGTTCCTTCTCTGGAGGAAGCTGCGTTGAAGATGATGAAAGGAACGTATCTGAACATGCAGAATCTTCAAGTTAGATTGACACCCCCTACCCCATTCCCAGTGTAGCCTTAAGGACTGCCTGTCTTCCTTCTGGACTATTCTTGAATTCTCATGTTTGAGCAAAAAATATAGTTGTTACTCTATGGTACTCTATGGTACTATCATTTTAGATGCAGTTGTGATAAAAAATAAATAGCTGAAACAGGCAGATCTTCCTTTTACAATTTCACCTTTAAAATAGTACTGAGTGTCAGTGAATGCAATGAATAATACTAAATGAGCAGTATGGTAATAATAATTAAATAGCTGCATTGACTTATTTTGTTTAGGAGAATCCATCCTCAACATACAGGATTCTGAAGACTATCTACCTTCAAGATCACCATCATTTTCTGTAGTTTCAGAGTTATCTGCCAATGATAGTGTTTCAGTCACATTGTGTATGTCACACAGCCACAGAATATCACCTGTAGCAAAAAATGAATTAAAAAAATCTCCATCATCCATTTGTGATAAGAACCAGCAGATTACAAAAAGAGATAACTGATGAAAAAATTGCCCGGTTTGTTTATGCAACAAACTCTCCTTTCCGTATGATTGAGAACCCACACTTCATTAACATGGTTCAGTTATTAAGACCAGGATACAGTCCACCCAAAAGAGGAGATGTTGCAGGCAAATTGCTGGATAAAGTCTATGAAACAGAAATTGAGCAGTGCGCAAAAGGTCTAGAGGATAAAATTGTTAACCTGAGTCTTGATGGGTGGAGCAATGTCCACAATGATGCTGTTGTATGTGCTTGTGTGACAACAGAAGAAGGTAATGTCTTCCTTACAGAAACAATTGATACATCAGGAAATGCACACACAGCAGCAGTGGCAGTAAAAGCTATAACAAACTGTGAAAAAAAATTCAAATGTCTGGTATGCAGGTTGGTCACAGACAATGCTGCAAATGTATCCAAGATAAGAAGAAATTATTTTGAAGGGAGTCCCAAGCTAACAGCATATGATTGCAGTGCTCATTTGATGCACCTCCTAGCCAAAGACTTCAGTGTTCCAGAAATAAAGATTAATGTTGTTGAAATTGCAAAATACTTCTGTAACAACTACTTTGCAGTAGCTGCTCTGAAAAAAGTGGGAGAAACCAAGCTAACTCTTCCACAAGACTTGCAGTGGAACTCACTAGTGGACTGTTCTGAGCACCGTATCGAGAAGTGGCCTAATCTGATGACAGTTTGTGAACAAACTCGTGAAAAAACAGATGGCACTGTCACAGTCAAAGTTCTCAACATTGGGTTTAAGAGAAATGTTGAACACATGCTGAGAACCCTGAAGCCTATTTCTGTAGCCTTGAACAAAATGCAGGGAAATAGCTGTTTTATTGCTGATGCTGTTGAAATTTGGAAGGAACTAAGTGAGATCTTAAAAAGAGAAATATGGAATGACAGAGTTAAATTACAAGCATTAAATAAACAAATGAGATAAGCACTATCTCCAGCTCATTTTCTTGCAAATATTCTCAATTCTCTCTACCAGGGTAAAATCTTAACTGTTGAAGAAGATGAGTTGGCTATGACATGGACATCCAACAATCTTTCCTCCATAATGCCAACTATAATAAACTTCAGAACTAAGGATCAACCTTTCAAGAAATATATGTTTGCCGATGATGTTTTAAAGAAAGTCACACCAGTGAACTGGTGGAAGTCACTTAAGCACTTGAATTCAGAGACTGTTGAAATGATAATCTCACTTTTAACAACATAGCTTCTTCTGCCAGTGTAGAAAGAATATTTTCTTCCTTTAGACTAATTCATTCTAAATTGAGAAGTCGTTTGGGACCTGAAAAAAGAGGAAAGCTTGGTTTTCTTTTCCAGATTATGAACAAACAGGAAAATAAAGGTGAAGACAACTGAGTTAGCTGCAGAAGCCAATATTTTAAGTTTCTGGTGTTGACCTGACTGACATACTTGTTTTGTTAAATTATTATATGTTTGCTATTGAAGAAAAAAATCCAGAATACATAACGTTGTTTTAGTTAAATAAAACAAGTTAAATGTCTGTCTGGTGATGTTCTCCTCCCAATACAGCATGGCAAGAAAATCCTCCAAATATTAATGATTTACCTGTTGAATTGGAGATAGTTCACCTTCCAATGACTTCATAAATATCTGCTTCAATTACTTTTAGTAAATGAAATAACCAAACAATTATTCGTTTTCTGATATAGCTGTAAAACAAATCTGAAAAGTTTTTCAAAATAAATCACAGAAAAAAATGTATAGTGTGTACCTTCTAAAAACGAAACCTACATCTATCTCTGAGTTGTAAAGACTATGTATTAAGGTTATAGCAACCAAGAAGAATGCACTTTTATGTAGAAATCCATGATTAAATCGAGTCTTCCTGATTAGTGATTTAAATAAGTTTAATTTAAATCAAATCCACCCTGATGTTGAGACTTAATTAGTGTTTGCAAAGTAGTTTGAAATCCTCAGGTGAAAGGTGCTGCAGAACAGTAAGTGCAAATTATTATTACAAAGTCAATCTAATTATAACAACTGGGGTCTTAAATTAACCTGTTACTACCCCTGGAATGTCAGGCTTCCCATTAAGCATGAATCTTAGAAGAAAAAAAGATTCAGTTTGAAATGAGGCACAAAAGAAAATGACAACATATTTTGCTGTATGTGACATCAAAACATAATTCCATTAGTTATATGAAGGAGTGAGTGACCCAAAGTTAATGTGACACACACCATGTGAGTGTTTACAAAGAAAAAATATTTACTTTGTAGAAACAAACCTAATATAAACCTTTCATTTTTCAAAACCAAACACAAACCATAATAACAGACCTGCAATGGTACCCAATTAATGTAGTATCTGTAACAGTGCGTAGTTGCAGTGTCCTTAGGAATGAGTGCACTTCAGCAACTTCTACCAGTTGGCGGAAAATTCCTATATTTTACCTTCCTGTCACTTGCTTTAAGAAAGAGTTACTGCTTAGTTTTCACTATTGTGTGGGGTTCTCTGTTGTAAATGCATTATGCATGACTAACAACACTTCAAGAAGTCCAAACAGCAGAGGGCAAAACATTAGGCACTGAATCATCTGGAAGATCTGAGTTTTACTTAAGTAATATTAATTGTGCTTCATTTGCCTTCTTTAGAATAATGGTTGCCGCAATTTTGTGTTTTGAATTCAGGAACAAACCAAAATCTCCACTGTTGTATAAAAGGAGAGGTGGGGCATGAGACTGCCATGGTCAGTTTCCAAGCAACTATGGGAAACAGAGTGAAATTAGAAAAAGAAGATTTTCACTATGTTCTCCAGCACCCGATGTTATGCTTTTAGCATAGCTACAGCTCCATAGTTTTATTGGAAGTTATAATGGTATTAGAAAAACGAAAGGGATTATGTATAGATGGGAATATGCTTGAGACTAGATCCAGCTGACCACACTGTAACAATTAATATAGCAGTTGTAATCCATTTCCTGCTCAAAAATTAAAGTTAATAATAGTAATAATAATAGTGGTAGCAGGAGGGGGAGAAGAGTCAGGCTTCCCTTGTACCTCTTGGATCATTTAACTGTGTTTCCATAAGTCTTTGTAAAAAGGGGAGGAAATGGTGTGGAGGAGGGAAATATAGTTGGATTGGTTTAGCATCATTGTTATTAAACATACAGTGCCCAGGTGCTCTTTGGTGTGCAACATAAAAAAATCAAATCATGTTTGGAGATGGTGCAGGCGGACTCTCATTTCACCCCTTGACAACCTCCTCCAGTTCTGTAAAAATGTAGGCTTCTAACTTTCTCCTATTGTTGTCTCCTTTGTATTGACACAGGAGAGTGACCAAGCAGCTTGTAGCATTGTTCACCGTGGAAGGATAAAAAGGCAAAATAGAAGAAAATTGGATTTGTGATTAAAAACTGGGATTAGAAAGCACCCATCACACCCGAAAAGCAAATCTAATTAGCATCCATTCAGAAGTGAACAGATAAGTACCCTGAATACACTCGTATCCTTAGAAGGTTATTCCTGTGTCAATACAAAGGTCACTGGAGGGGCATCCAGAGAAGTTATGGAGTCCATGAAAGATATCATACTATATCCTGAATCTTTTATTTCCATAGTTAAACAGCAACCCACAACCACACTAAGGCTGATTACATGTTTCTCTAGAGTCAAGCCGTCAAAGATGAGGCCTAAAGGAACTGGATATAGCTTCTGCTAATTTGAGTATTTCACTACAGTTACCAAAATAAGACTACACATTGATGATACGTATCCAATAGCATTTAGTATTTCTGTATTTAAAAAAAATCACGTGTTTTATTCCATAATCTAGAAGTGAATGGAATTATCACATAATATTATATATTTAAATAAACTTTAATATTATTTCTATACCAGTGTACTGAGCACATTCCTTCATCATCTTCTTGGCTCCCTCTATTCAGCAATTCTGCAGCCACAGAATTGTGCTCCAGAATTTCATCTTTCATTTAAACAAAAATTCTGGGGCATATCCTCAGCGGGGATAAATCAGCATGACTCTTTTTTAACTCAATGGACTTACATAGAATAATACCTGCTGAGATTCTAGTCAACATGGCTGCAAAGAAAAGCCTGAAAATATGAACCGAGTGTAAATCAATGCAGTGATGTCTGACGGAGTTTGCTAACAGCCTGAAACAATAGTTCTGGAGAGGCGTGGCTTGCCCCATTTATATCAATAGACCGTTAACACTGAAATTTAAAGATGACAATCTGTGGTATACTGAAAAATGAAAATGTAGGAAGAGTGTAAAGTAAACTGAATAACAAAAACAACACAGGAGTTACTGCACCGACTATATTCTTCTTTTTCATATTTAATTCAATACAAAACCTGTATTATAGGTTTATCTGAAGCAGTCACTAGCAATCTTGCAACTGAATTTAGGCAGTTACTCTTTCAGCAGTTATGACTTGTGCAGGAAGTATTGTTTGAAAATTTTGGCCTGTATTATGCAGGAGAACAGATTAGATTAACACAATAGTTCCTAAAGTCTTTAAAACCTGTTAATTTAAGTCCACTTGTCACAGAGAACCTGTGGCTTTGGTTATCATACTAAAAGTATTAATGATATCTCATAAGATCTCATAGGTGATATTCTGATTTTGAAGTCCTTTATGCACAGGTTTCTCTGAATTCCCCAGAAAAGTCCTTACAGCTTCAAATTTAACACGAGTGGTTTGTGGCAGTGGACAGTTTTTTAATCAAATCAGAGGTTGTTCAAACATTCCACTGAGAAGGGGTGATAGAAACTGGCAGGAAAGGGCCAGTCAGAGAGTCAGTAAAACTACATGGCTCTTTCAGGGACATTAAGGGAGTGATGTGGAGGAGATCCACAGGAAAAGGATATAAATATGCATGAATATAGAAACAGGAGTCACTGGTGTGGACTTAAGCTGCATTACTCTGCTAATTCCCCTTTTTTGTCTGCCTGGTTCCATCAGGGTAACTGGCTGTGTTCCCAATAACAGCCACCAAGGATACCTAGAGGGAGTTTTGGCTGCTTCAGTCAACATCAACACTATCCACTGAGTTTTATGTCTATATTCAGTATAAATATTATATATGTGTATATATACACATACCCACCTATATACGCCTGCTTCATATTTTGCAAAAATAGGTAAAATTACCTTTCTTAATGACATATGGCATGTCTTGAGTATTCTACTTGCCTAGAGAAACTCAAGATTTAATCCTTGTTTATTTAGAATCTCTCAATTTTATATACCATATATAAAATTAATTATATATAATATGTATATATGCACACAGCATATTTACATACACAGTAAACAGTATGCATAGCCTCAATAGGAACTGAAACATTATTTTACTTATATAGCAAAAAGGATTCAGGAATAAAAATAATCTCAAAATATTTGAAAGATTAAGACTAAATTAACAATTTAGAGGATCATTTGTTTTCAGACTGCAGTTTTGCAGGTGCAATTATATGCATTCAAAATATAGGTCGATTAGATGTTTTAATAAGTGTTTTTGGGAATAATCAAATGCATAGACATCTAAATTTCCTAAATGGCATCCATAATTATAAAGGAAAACTAGATGAAAATGGCACAGTTGTACTAATAAAATATACTAAGGCCCTACTCCATCAAAACACATAAGTGCATGCTTAAGTTTAAGCACATGAACTATTCCTACTGACCCTATCAGGGACTTGTATACTAGAATACAGAACATCTTGTGTATCCTGAACAATTATATGCAACTCTCCATTTTCAAATGGCACTCATCTATTTGGTACTCACTGTCTTTGACCTTATTTAGATTTAAAAAAAGCAGTTGGGGTATAGGCCATTTGAGACACATCAGCAGTTTAACTTTTTTGGTTGCTGCATAAAGTTATATCTTGGTAGCTGATAATCCCGTTGGAAAGTAGCAACAGGACCTAATTGTCCCATTTAAAGTTGCCTTTTCAGTTTATCTACATACATCAATTAAAATCATTCACATAGCCACATAGTTATCCTCAGAAGAAGATTCTCATGTGTTATAGAACACAAATGCCCAAAGTCTTTTTGAATCTGGGGTAAACTGAAGTTGAAGAATTTAGGGATTTGAAGATCTAGTGCCAGACACTAATCTGACCAACACTGGCATAATTGAGAACCATGTAGTTATTACCTCAAGTACATTTTTATAGTTATGTGGTTTTCTAAAACCTTCTTAATCCCATTCACTACATATAACTGCAGATCAGTAGAATTGCTTTCTTGAACTAGCAGTTCCTCAGTTTCCCAGACCAGGTAACTTTTGATCTGATCTTTCTCCCTTCAAGAATTTCTACCAGTAGAATTGATTTAATTCGATTGAGGTGAATCTCTTGCTTATTTAGTAAAATATTTTGCTTGCATGGGTATAATTGTATGTAAATTGTTACAGTTATTTTTATTTCCTCCTGCAAGGGTTTTGAATACCAGCCAACCATTCTTCTACTTAGTTCTTAATGAATTCTTGTAGTGGAATGCTGAAATTGCTTAGCAGTATTTTGAATACTTAGCTTCATTTTCATTGTAGTCTATTTTTTTATGCTACATGTACTTAATACAATTCCAAAATTAGTCATTCAGAATTACAGCTAATCTAGTGACTAAACAAAATATTAAGGGGTAGGAGTGTGAAAGTAGTATTCATGAAAAGTGATATTCTGACAGCCAGAATTGGGGCTCGTAGAGGACATCAAGACTGAATGCTAACTATGGAGCAGCTATTATTGTTCCATAATAAACATTGTCATTTGAAATAATTTTAACAAACAAGCAACCAAAACCAGCCATCTTATTTACCATTTGTGACATTCCCCTCTAGTGTTTGTGGCAAACTCAGGACAATTAGCTACCAGGAGAGGGGTAGTAATTGGTCCCGGAAGGCTTGGCCCTGGAGGAATAAGGTTCAGCTGGGACAGGGGTTATCAGGGAACTAATTAGGTTCAGCTGGCCCCAATTGCTGGAGACCTTTTTAAATCCTCCCTGGGAGGGAAGCAAGGGGCGGGGAGGAAGAGAGAAGCAGAGTAGCTGCCAGCAAGTAGGGGCAGCTGAACTCTGAGACTCTTCCTGCAAGGCAGATTGCATTCTCCCCAGAAGGAGAGGAAACTAGAGCAAGGGGCTGGCTGAGAAGGGATCAGCCAGACCCTGCGAGATTGGGAAGGTTTTTTTTTCTTTTACTTTGCCCAAGCATGTGTCTCTGAGGCTAAGAAGGACTGAGCTAACAAAAGGAGAGGCAGGTACTTTGCCACACGTGGTGTCAGGGGTGGGATGGTCTAGTGAGTGAGGCTCTATGGCAAGCCATCACCGGGCAAGGTAAAAACCATAAAAAAAAAATAATTTTTTTTTGGAAAAATGGAGGATGTACTGAAGGCATTGATGCAGGCCACTGCGGCCCAACAAGAGGCTACCAGAGTGCAGGTGGCTGCCCAGCGGGAGTCCGTACGGGTGCAACAGGAGACCAACCAGCTGCTGATGAGCCAGGCAGCCCAAGATCGAGCAACCCTGACCGAGGTAGTAAACCAGTTGAAGGCCCTGACCACGATGACGCACGGGGCCCAGGGGAGTCGGCCGCTGCGGGCGAGCAACTACTTGCAGAAGATGACAACAGATGACGATATAGAGGCGTATCTCCTTGCGTTCGAGAGGACGGCACTGCGGGAGGCCTGGCCCCAAGACCAGTGGGCCGGTCTGCTGGCTCCATTCCTATGTGGGGAGGCCCAGAAAGCCTACTTCGACATGACCGCAGAAGCAGCTATGGATTACTCTCGGCTGAAGGCGGAAATCCTGGCGAGGGCAGGCGTGACGCCGGCCATAAGGGCCCAACGCTTCCACGAGTGGAAGTACCGGGAGGACAAACCACCGAGGTCCCAGCTATTTGATTTGATACACCTTGCTCGGAAGTGGCTCCGCCCCGAGGCCCATGGGCCAGAGAAGGTAGTAGAGATCCTGGTATTGGACAGGTACATGAGAGGGTTGCCGCCGGACATACGGGGGTGGGTCCGCCAAAATGATCCCTCCTCTTATGACGATCTAGTTGCTCTCGTGGAGAGGCACTTAGCAGCCCAAGAACTTTCTCAGACCACCGGGGGAGGAAGGCGCCAGTATCGGAGGCCAGCCTCTACGCCGAGGCCCCGGTTTGCCCTAGCTCCAGGCCGGAAAATGGAGGGGAGGCAGGAGGCAGAAGAGCCACCGGCAGTCCCGGAGAGACTGGAGGATTGAGGAAGAAAGGCTCAGGGGATACATCCCAGCAGCCCGAAAAATAGGGGGCTGCCCAAGGTGGGGTACCTATGTTATGCCTGTGGTGAATTAGGGCATATTGCTGCCCAATGCCCTAATCTTGGAGAGCCTATGCAGTGTGAACTGGGAGATATAGGGGGCCATGCGAGCTAATATGTCTAGTCGGGGTTGCGATGGTCCCTCATATATACACTAGGGCTGTTAAGCTGAACGGTGTAGAGACCACAGCATTAATAGACTCAGGCAGTGCAGTTACACTGGTCTCAGGGAAGCTGGTCAGGCCAGGCCAACTATCCCAGGCCAAACGCTCGGGAATATCCTGTGTACATGGGGATATCAGCTACTACCTGACCATCCCTGTACACATCGAAGTTCTCGGAAACCCCACCGAGGTGACAGTGGGAGTCGTTCCGAAACTCCCTTACCCTGTCCTTATCGGACGAGACTTCCCGGGGTTTGATGGCCTACTCCCCGGGAACGAGGGAGAAGGAAGGGAGGACCCTGGGATCCAAAGGGTGGCCCAGATAGGGGACCCTCTCCCTGCTTTCCACGAGGTTAGCCAGGATGTGTTCTCCCCACCGGGGAAGTCCAGGAAGACTCGGAGGGAACGGAGGGCCGATAAAAGGAGGGGGACGAGGATCCTGACCCGGTACCTGACGCCTACGCTGGCAGGGGAAAGAAGGGATTTGTCTGACAGTGGGACTAGGTCAGCCAACTTCAACCCAGTTGTTGGACCGGGTCTCCCCGGGGCTGTCCCTGAGGGGGAGACAGAGGCGGACCCCCCCGAAATGGGACAAATAGGGACCGCACGTGGGAATTTTGGTCAGGATCAGGCCAATGATCCCATATACCACAACATTTTTAAGGAAGTAGTCGAGGTGAATGGGGTCCCAGTGGAGGGGAGAGCTAAGGGCCCGGGACCATATTACATGATTAAAAAGGATCTGCTGTATAGAGTAGTCCGCGTCCAAGAGCAAGTCCTCGAACAACTCTTGGTCCCCCGGAAGCATCAAAGGGCGGTAATGGATCTGGCCCACAGTCATCTGTTTGGGGCCCATCTAGGGATGGATAAGACCCTCGATCGGATTCTACAGAGGTTTTTTTGGCCTGGCATTTATGCAGCCGTCCGGCGATATTGTTCCTCCTGTCCGGAGTGCCAACTACATGGGCCCCGACCATACTTAAGGGCCCCTCTGGTCCCTCTACCAATTATTGAGGTTCCGTTCAAGCGAATAGCTATGGACATAGTGGGGCCATTGGAAAAGTCAGCCCGGGGCCATCAGTACATCCTGGTAGTACTAGATTATGCCACCCGATACCCCAAGGCCGTCCTCCTACGGAATACCATGTCCAAGTCCATAGCCAAAGAATTAGTCCAGATATTCTCCAGAGTAGAGATACCTAAGGAGATCCTGACGGACCAAGGGACCCCCTTTGTTTCTAAGCTGATGAAGGACTTGTGTAACATGCTCCACGTACGGACCCTCAGAACATCGGTCTACCACCCCCAGACCGATGGCCTCGTTGAACGCTTTAATAGGACGTTGAAGAACATGTTACGGAAGGTGATCAGCTGCAATGGAAAAGACTGGGATGCCCTGCTACCTTATGTGCTGTTTGCCGTCCGGGAAGTTCCTCAGGTTTCCACTGGATTCTCCCCCTTCGAGCTGTTATATGGTTGGCACCCCAGGGGCATACTGGACCTGGCTAAAGAAGACTGGGAAGAGCAGCCGAACCCGGGGAGAAACATTGTGGAACATGTACTACAAATGAGAGACTGAATCGCCAGAGTCACCCCCCTGGTGCGCGAACACATGGAGAAGGCCCAAGGGGCGCAACGGACATACTACAATCGTCAAGCAAAGTCCCGGAAGTTCCAGGTGGGGGACCGGGTGATGGTGCTCATTCCCACGGCGGAGAGCAGGCTCCTGGCCAGATGGCAGGGACCCTATGAGGTAATTGAAGCGGTAGGAGAAGTTGACTATAAGGTCCGGCAGCCAGGTTGCCGGAAGCTGGAGCAGATCTACCATATAAATCTGCTGAAACCCTGGCAGGATAGAGAAACCCTGGTAGTGTGCTGGGGGCGCCCAGCCCCTACAGACGATCAGTAACCCAACTTGGTGGGAACTATTCCTGGACGCTGCCCCCGGAACAAACGTCCGCAGGCGGACAGACCTGGTCAAACGCAACAAAGATGTGTTCTCGAGAAGCTAGGTAGGACCACGGAGTTTCACCATCACAATCTTCAGCACAGAGACCCGGAGTGAAGGGTGCAGCACGTCACGCCATACCGGGTCCCTGGAGGCAAGAGGGAGAAAGAAATTCGGAGAGAGGTCAGGAAAGATTTGCCCTAGGGGTTATTGAAGAGTGTCTCAACTAGTCGACCGTTAGCATGCCTCAAGCCAAATCCTGCGACCAGTATGAGGTTTCTGCAACGACTTCCGCAAGCTAAACCGGGCATTGTCCTCGTATTTGAGCTACCCTTCCCAGGATCGATGAGCGTAGGACTCGACTGCGAAGCCCATATGTCTACCCTTGAATTACTAAGGGCTATTGGACAGATCCCCTGGCCAAGGCCAAACCAAGGAGAAGACGCCTTTGCAACTACCCCGGAAGGACCTTATTCAGTACACTGTTGTCGAACTGATAAATGAAATTGTTTTTAATGTCACCTTTATCATGTAATTCTGTTCACCCTCATCTCTCCCTTGCTGCATTGTAACTTCCTGTTCACTGTTGATTTTGTATTTCATATGACTTGGCATTGGTGCCTCTCTCCATAACACTTTGTATTAGAAAATTGTAGACGACTTTGTATCAATGCTACTACCGCCCCTAGGACAGTAAGGTTAAAGAAAAGAAACGTGCCTTTTTGCTAAAGTAGAAAAAGACTCCCCCCCCACGCTGTAATCGTTTCCCGCATTGACTGAAGAGGTGTGAATGAGTGAGGCTCGGAAACAACCACTCCCAGAAATCAGCTACAACAGTGAAGAGGGAATGGACCGCCACAGCAAAGGACAATACAACCTTGTCAAGTGGGCCCAATAAAGAAAAGGCAGACATATGAACAAGACCTTCAGGGATTAGAAGCAAGCAGCCTTCTTTAGCAAACGCCCTCTTTGAGAGCATTGGACAACACCTCCAGCAAAAAAGCAGCCACAAAGGACCAAACGACACAGACCCAGATTTTGAATCTGTTCTGGATTTGCCAATAAGAGGGAAGCCTGCTATAAATACAGAGGTGTCTTGCAGAAGGACCTGCGCGGCTTCGGCTCTTGTCACCATCGGAGCAACGATCCGGATCGGCAGAACGCCTGCTCCACTCCTCCCCCCAATAACGAACCCCCATCTATACTCATCTGCCAATTGCAGTTAAGCGAGAGCAATAGTTTGTAACAACGCAACACGGAGTGTCGGTTAGTGTGTTGTGTGCTATGCGCAACGCATTAGACTGTAATCTATCATATGCATATGATCAAGCAGTCATTAACTTAATACCCTGTATTAAACCTCATAAATGTGGCGTTTTGCCTTAATCCCCCTGAAAAGAAATCCCGTATAGTACTTTGTACCCCCTGTAAAGATCCCGTAATAGTTACTTTGAGTACATACACTGTTCTTCCATTTGGATTGCATGGGGCCCCGCTACTCCAGCGGCTAATGGACAAACTGTTACGGTCCCATAGGGAGTACGCTGCTGCTTATCTTGATAGACAGTCATCATATATAGCCCCGACTGGAGACGCACCTCGAAAAGTAAGGCAGTCCTAGATACCCTGAGAAGCAGGACTGGACCGCAGAATCCCATCCAAGTGTTCGGTCGGTTAGCTGAGGCCAAATACCTGGTAAATATAGTGGGAGGGGTGTGGGGAGGCCCAACTCAATCAAAACTAGATCGCCATACGAAGTGGCCCCGCCCACATCCGGAAAAACCGGTCGAGGCATTTCCTGGACTCGTGGGGTACTAATATGGCGGTTCATTCCTCAACTTCTCCACCAGGTGCATGCCCATTAACGGACTGACCAGGGCTCGGGGCCGCAGACATAGTAAAATGATCTGCTGCGGCCGACCGCCGCTTTGCAGATCTGCGAACCGGTCCCTCTGCACGGACCCCGTACTAGTAGCCCCAGATCTGGGGGCAAGGAGTTTTTATCCTACAGCACGGATCCTCGGAAGTAGGCTGGGGGCGGTGCATTCCCATGGTCGGAGATGACGAACACCCCGTCCTCTTCCTCAGTAGAAAAGCTCCTGCCTAGGGAACGAAAGTTACGCCATCGTGGAGAGGAATGCTGGCGAAAATGGGCCGTAGAAAGCTGTGTATTATCTACTGGACGGAGATTACCCTGGTCACGGACCATGCCCCGTTGCAGTGGATGCCCCAACAAGGACACGAATGCGCGAGTAACGAGATGGTTCCTATCGCTTCACCCTTCCACGTCACGGTTTCCGCACGGTCCGGAACCCAACATGGCAATTGCCGATGGCTCTGTTCGAGGGTGCACTGCTTTCTGACCCAAGTAGCCCAACCCCGTAGTGTTGAGCGGGGGGGGGGGGATATGGTGGCAAACCGGACAATTAGCTACCAGGAGAGGTAGTAATTGGTCCTGAAGGCTTGGCCCTGGAGGAATAAGGTTCAGCTGGGACAGGGTTAGCCGGGAACTAATTAGGTTCAGCTGGCCCCAATGCTGGAGACCTTTTAAAACCTCCCTGGAGGGAAGCGGGGGGGGGGGGGGGGGAAGGGGGGGAAGAAAGGAGAGAAGCAGAGTAGCTGCCAGCAAGTAGGGGCAGCTGAACCTTGAGGACTCTTCTTGCAAGGCAGATTGCACTCTCCCCAGAAGGAGAGGAAACTAGAGCAAGGGGCTGGCTGAGAAGGGATCAGCCAGACCCTGTGAGATTGGGAAGGGGTTTTTTTCTTTTACTTTGCCCAAGCCTGTGTCTCCGAGCTGAGAAGGACTGAGCTAACAAAAGGAGAGGCAGGTACTTTGCCACAGTTGTCTGGACCAGTGATCTGCTAGGTCACTCCAATCTTGACTCTGGGAGCCAGCTTTACCCTGCTCTGCTGTGAGAACTCCCACTCCCGGGTTGTTCCTGCACAGCCTCTAGCATGTAAGCTGCTTCTTGGATTGTGCAACCGAATGACACTAGCCAATATCTCCAGTCCCAGACACAACCCTAGGAACCTCCATCTTTCAGTGTCCCATTATGCCGGCTGGATGCTGTAAGCTTATATGAGTTCGTCAATTTAACAAAGAAATTGATATGCACCAGGCTTGTTATCCCAAGGGGAGTTTCTGACATGCTTCGACCAAACACACTGCTTTAAGTAGAATAAACAAATTTATTAACTACAAAAGATAGATTTTAAGTGATTATAAGTCAAAGCACAACAAGTCAGATTTGGTCACATGAAATAAAAGCAAAACACATTCTAAGCTGATCTTAACACTTTCAGTGCCCTTACAAACTTAGCTATTTCTGACCACAGGCTGCCTGGTTGCTCTTCAGCCAGGCTGTCCCCTTTGATCAGTGCTTCAGTCGCTTGGTGTGGTGTCTGTAGATGTAGGTGGAAGAGAGAGAGAGGAAGAGCATGGCAAACATCTCTCTTTTTTATCATGTTCTTCCTTCCCTCTTGGCTTGGCTCCCCCAGCCCTTCAGGGTCAGGTGAGCATTACCTCATCGTAGTCTCAAACTGACCAAGGGAACGGGGGTGACTCACTTGAGAGTCCAACAGATCCTTTGTTACTGCCTAGGCCAGTGTCCTTTGTTCCTGTGAGGCTGGGTTGGGTTTGTCCCATATATGCCCTGATGAGGTGTGAACTGCCCCTCTGTTCTTGGAAAGTTTTTATCTGGGCTTGCTTTAAGTTGTGAGGACACATTTTCAGCCTCATAACTACATACATGAAATTACAACCTATAACATCACTATAATACCACACAATGATTTTATAAGGATGAACATGAGGTAGAGTGTCACACCATTGTACCCTAATTTTTTGAGTTTGAGAATGTAAATTAGTAAAACTCTCTCATTTCTACATTATCAGCAATAATAATAATGTCTACATTCACAGCCGTAGTGATTGGTGTAAATAGTTGCAATAAAACAAGCTTACCTGATGTATATCTGAACCAACAAGCACTCCCAAATATCTAAGTGTCCCAAACCAACCCCCCTAGGACTTTATTTCAAGAAGAAGAACTTCTAAGAATATCAGTGCCAACCAATGAATGCTTCCAGTGCTATTACTGCAGAATTAGATGAGGAACAATAAATAAAAGAACAATGCTGACCACATGATTTAAGTGTAAAGAACACTTGCTTTGGCATGGTCTTCTTATGGGGCCATGAGGATGACTCTTGCTCTGTCCTGTTTGATCTTTACCAGGGTCAATGGCACTGGTGGAAAGGCATACATGAGCGCCCCCATCCGCGGAATGAGGAAGGCATCTGAGAGGGAACCCTTGTCCAGACCTTGGAAAGAGCAGAACTGGTGGCACTTCCTGTTCTGTCTGGATATGAACAGGTTCACCTGGGGAGTTCCCCACTGTTGGGAAATCACCTTGATCACCTCCAGGTAGAAGGACCACTCATGGCGAGATGAGATGGTCCTGTTGAGGTGATCTGCAAGGATCCGGACCCAGGCAGATGGGCAGTGATCAGATGAATGGCATGCCACACACAGAAGTCCCACCCTGCCTGTTAATGTAGTACATCATAGGATCAGGACCTGCACCACCTTGCCTTTCAGATGGGACAAGAACACCTGGCAGCCCAGGTGAACCGCTCTGAGTTCCTTGACATTGATATGGAGATCCAGATTGTCCCGCAGCCAGCAACCCTAGGTTTGCCCAGGTCGGCTCCTCAGGCCAGATCCAAGGCATCAGAGACCAGGGTCAGCAACAGGGAAGAGGCAGCGAAGGGAACCCCGTCCAAGACCGACTTGGGGTCCCACCACCAACTCAGGGATGAAAGGACGTGGCTCGGTACTGTGACCACTCAGTCCAGGGAGTGTCTGTTGGGGATATAGACCAAGGCCAGCCATGCCTGCAGCAGCCGCAGATAAAGTCAAGCATGGCTGACCACGTACATGCACACGGCCATGTGCCCTACCAGACACAGATAGGCGTGGGCTGTGGTGAGCGGGTGCCTTCTTAACTGGTAAATCAGGTCCTCCATGGCCTGAAACTGTGCTTCTGGAAGGAAGTCTGTGGCCCACGTGGCATCGAGAACAGCTCAGATGAACTCTATGCATTGGACTAGCATGAACGTCAACTTTTCTGTGTTTATTAACAGACCCAGGTTGCGGCAGATGTAGTGCACCAAGCCAAGACTTCTCTGTACCTGATCCAGAGATCTGCCCTTGATAAGCCAGTCATCAAGGTATGGAAACAGATGGACCCCCTGCAACGTCTGAGGTAAGCAGCCACCGACACCATGCACTTTGTAAACATCCTCAGGGCTGAAGAGAGGCCAAAGGGTAGTGCCGTGAACTGGAAATGCCACCCTCCAACTATAAAAGAGAGGAAGTGCCTGTGCCCTGGGAATATAGAAATTTGGAAGTAAGCATCCTTCAAGTCTAGAGCAGCGTACCAGTCTCCTGGATCCAGGAAGGGGATGATGGAGGCCAAGGAGACCCTGTGAAACTTCAGCTTCTTGAGAGACTTGTTGAGGTGGTGCAGGTCTAGGATGTGTCTGAGGCCCCCTTTTGCTTTCGGGATTAGGAAGTACCAGGAGTAGAATCCCTTTCCTTTCATGTCCCGAGGAACCTCCTCCACAGTCCTCAGACGCAGGAGGTTCTCGACCTCCTGAACAAGGAGTTGCTTGTGAGAAGGGTCCCTGGAGAGGGATGAGGAAGGTGGTGGGGAGGGGATAGGAGGGAGGGGCTGTCAAAAATTGCAGGATATAGACACGCGATATTATGTCCAGGACCCAGTGATCTGACATAACCCGCAACCAGGCTGAGCAGTAGGGGAACAGGTGGTTGAGGAAAGGTAGAGGATCCAGGGAATTGGCTGGGGCATTGCTCTCGATCGCACCAGCAAAATGAGCATTTCTGCTCTGCAGAATGCTTGGCTTGGCCGGCTTGGGCAGGTGAGCAGGAGGTAGAAGGATGGTGATGACTAAAAGCAGTGTCCCTGCCCCTCCTTCTTGCAGGTCTGGGGCAAGACTGCCATGACCTCGACGGCAGAGGCAGCCGAGATGGCTTACGCACCAACTGTAGCATGTGGATACCCAACAAATGGAGGGTGGCCTTGGTATCTTTCACCCTATACAGGCTCACATCAGTCTGCTCAGAAAACAGACCATTCCCATCAAAGGGAAGGTCTTGGATAGAGGTCTGCATCTCCTGCGAGAGACCAACGACCTGAAGCCAAGAGCTGTGTCTCATAACCACTACAGCTGCCACCACCCTGGCTTCTGAGTCCACTGCGTCCCATGCCATCTGAAGAGCAGACTGGGCCTCTGAGGTGCAGCAGAGTACACAACCAGAGTAACACACTCCTGGACTCAGTCCTGTGGGAGGGAGTCCTTGAATTTATGGAGAGAGTCCCGTAAATTGAAGTTGTAGTGGTCCTGGAGGGCCTGGTGGTTCACCACCCAAAACTGTAGACTTCCAGTGGAATAAATTTTTCTTTCAAACAAGTCAAGTCTTTTGGCTTCCTTATTTTGTGGAGTGAAGTTGGTGCCTCTGCTTCTCTTTTTCATTGGCCGTGGAGACCACTCAGTGAGTCAGTGAGTCCTGACTCACTGGGTGCAAGCATCCTCCATTGAGGAGGATGGCTTAGGTATAGATGTATTCAAAGCTTTTGGCCAACACGAAGTACTTCTTCTTGGCCAGCTTTGAGGTGGGAGGGATGGAGGAGGGCATCTTCCAGATTCCTCTGGCAATTTTCAGGACCCCCTCATGCATGGGTAGTGCAATACAGGTAGGGGTGGAGGCTGACAGGAGACTCTTGCACAGCCATCTCCTCCACTTGCAGGCCCAGGTTTTTGGCCACCCGTTGGAGCAAGGCCTGGTGGTCCTTTAAGTTGTCAGGTGAGCTGGCACTGGAGGGCTGCCTCATCAGGGGATGAGGAGAAGGAATGAACCATAGAGAGTGGCTTGGGCCTTCTCCTCCATTGAGGAGGATGGCTTAGGCATAAGTGCAGCCTCCTGAACCTGGGACACTGGGTGTGCCTCCGGCACCAGGCCCAGTGCAAATGATTGCTGCTTCATGGCTGCAGCTGAGATTGAGCTGAGGGGAAACAATGCCATGACCAGATCCTCCCAGGTGTTCCAACATGGCCACTGAGCAGGCCACTGTCCTGGTTGCCACTGTCTCGATGCTGCCACTGGCTTGGATGCCCAGTCTTGCTCCTGAGGTCGGGGCGACAGGCTGAAATGCCCCTCAGTTCTGGAGGAGTCCCCTTCCAAAGACCATGGAGCGGCTGTCAAGGCCTGCGTTTGCCTCAAGACGACCAACACCAGAGACCGGTGTCCTGCCCCAGGGGACTGGTACCAACGGTGGTGCTGAGGAGATTGGAATCAGGAGGGAGATTGTTCCCATGGCATTGGTGACCAGGAACGGCATTGAGGCAAGGACCTCCAGGACTGTGATCAACATTGATAATAGAGGGACCAGTGCCTTTCCCTCGGTGAATCACATCGCAACGGCAGTGACCGTAACGCTGGAAACCAACGGTAAGTTCACAATGATCTAGGCGATGGTACGGCGTCTGTCAGTGTGGAGGTGGAGAGCGCGCCATTGTCTTGAGCAATTGGTGGCACTCCACCACTTCCTGGGAAGCCTTGCCCTCTTGGGGCGCCTTCGTCGAGACCTGCAGCACTGGTTGTGCTGTCAGCATGGGGAGACGCCTGAGCTCCTTCAGTGCCTGAGTTTGCAAAGGCGTCGGTGCCAGCAGGAGAGTCAGTTCCATACTGCTTGCTGGAGTTGGATCTTTCCCCAGGCTAACAGTCCCAGCAAGAGATGGTCGACTGGGGCTCCGGCATGGGCGTGCGACTTGGAGCAAGTTCCTTGCTCACTGCCACCTTCTTTGTTGGTGCCAGGGAATTGTGTTTTTTAGCCCTCTTCTTAGGAACCAGCGATGAAGAATGGAGCTGGGCAGGCACCGATGCCAGTGGTGCACTTTGCACCTATGTTGAGATGCTGGGCGACTCATGCCGGACCAGCTCGAAGGCTGGGCGGAGGGCAGATTCTATAAGGAGAGCCCTGAGCCTGATATCCTCTCCTTCTGGGTGTGAAGCTGAAAGTTCTTACAAATCTGGCACCTCTCTTTAACATGCACTTCCCCCAGGCACTTGACGTAGCTGCCATGGGGGTCACTAACAGGCATAGGCATGTTACAGGAATTGCAGGGCTTAAAGCCCAGAGATCGGGGTGTGACCTACTGGGGGCAAAATCCCCGCTGGGACCTAACTTTAACTACAACACTTAACAGGTACTAAAGATAACTATGTACAAGCCCAACGGCACAAAGTCCAAGATAAGGAAAACTGCAAGTCCATGATGCGCAAAGAAAGGCAGTCCAACTGACCACCATGAGCAATAAGAAGGAGCTGTGAGGGCGTAGGGCTGGCAGCTCCTGATATACCAGTGAGTGAGCGAGGCATTCAAGGGGGCGACACAGCCCCTATGGAAACCACTAAGGCAAAAATCTGTGATGACCACGCACGTGGGCGCGTGTACACCTACAATGGAATCGACATGAGCAAGCACTTGAAGAATCAACTGTCAAGTTTCTAATAGTCTAATTAAATTCCAGATACTGATTTGAATATTGTATAAATGTAATTCTTTACTGTTTTTCTGAAAGTATGGCAAATATTGTAACTTTGCCTTTAGGGACATACCATCCCTCATGATTGCAAATCAAAATATAAAAGGGAAAATGATTGAACTATTTATTACCTGTCAGCTAACAAGAGTGATGGATGGATTGCACATTATTACCTATGGGAGTTCATTTCAGATTTTCAGAACCACTTAGTGGCTTTTTAATTGAGAAACATTCTGAGCAGCAAACAGTTTGACTTTGATTAGCAAATTTTGAAAATTGCATGACAAACCATTTGAATCCACTTTAAATAAAAGCTCTACTCATTTCCTCCAAATGACTTTTTTTTTATTATGATTTAATATTCTACTGTTGTCATCACACAGCTGTCTGAACATGGAAGTGAACAGCAAATACATTTCTTTAGCTGCCATTTTTAAAAGGCTGCTCTTCTCCTAATATAGTTCTTGGTGCTATGAGAGGTTATTTGTTAAAAAGGTTAATTTATGTAATAAATCCAAGAGACATCACCTTTCACTCAGGAATGTTCTAGTTAATAAAATAATTCAGTCACTAACAAGGTTTCTAACTGTGAACAAGTTTATTATTAATAAGAGCTTTGTCCATGTTGGTGGAGAATAAATGTCTTTGTCCTAGACAGCTTTATTATTCTATGAAGAATTCATTTATATATACTGCACTATCCCACAGCTTGTTTTTAACATTATTGCCAACATAAATTCAAGGAAACAAAGCATCTTTGATGTATTGATCAAACCAAAGTTTGAATGAACTCTGAATGAACTCCACATGATTAATCTAGTCACACTAATTGTTTAGCATCTCACTTCACTGATTTTAATGTGATTATTTCTATATGATCCATGCTGAGCAATAAATAAATAAGTGATTTTTCTCATACAACTTGTATTATGGATTAGGTTGCTAAGGCACCCCCCTAATACATGATACCAGCTTTAAAGATCATTGTGGTTGGCTTATGAAGCAGTATTTTGAAAAATGATCATTTTTGCCCCAATGGAATTATTCCTGGTTTACACTGGTACCAGATCAAAATGAGGTCCAGATAGAGGAGTGACAATGACAAGCCAGGGACTAGTGCCAGCAGGTGGAAACAGAAATGGCTGAGCAAGCTAGGGGAAGCCATAAACAGCTGATCAGTTTGACACTACGGGATAGATCCTGGTTTATGCTATGTCCCCCTCAAACTACCACTAGCTGCGATCTGAGATTACCCCTGGCACCGGGGAATCCCTGCATGATGTGGAGGCTCATGTTCATCCTGCTTCTTTCCACCTTGGAACAATAATAATTTAGTAATGAATCAGACAAATGATAAACAGTATTCACCGGTCTAGTCCTATTAGGAGAGAGATAAGGGACTTCAGCAGTGAAGCCCTGGATGAAGCAGATACTACCTTCTACTAAAAGGGATGATCCTCTCACACAGGAGAGTTGGGGCAGGAGAAGAGGGGCTTTTAGACTCAGTTCTAGAACACTAGACTGAGAAACAATCTTGCCCCACTAATGGTCAACCACTGAAAATAATTCTGTGGCTCATGTTGCCAGCCATCACTCTTCCAGGACAGATTGGCAGAGCGAAGGAAAATATAAGTTTCCAGTCTGCTTTGACCTTTAGACCAACACTGCCTCCAACACTATTATCCATGTATCATTTAAATTATGTAATTTCATCTCTTTGGGATTCTTAGGATTTTGGATACAAATATAATATTGAATCTACATTTCAGGGGAAAATGTAAACTAGAGAGAGAAAACTTGTTTCACTTCTGGCTCTAGGAAGAATCTAATGAACAATAGTACTTGTAATTCCTGATTCTTTGATCCAAATAGTTACCATATTCAGAGGCAAATTAAAAAAAATAATAAATACAAAGGCCAGATTGATGTTATCTGCAGAGTTTACTATGCCAAGGAAGTTCAAGCTTTTACATGTAGTCTATTGCTAGGTCTCTAAAAATGCTGCATAGTAATTATAGACCCACCAAATTTATGCCTGACAGCCCCACGTGCAATTATAAGTACCCTATAATTGAATTATTTTACCAAGCCCTCCAAACGAAATGCCAGGAGATCCAGTAACAATGAAAGCATAAACTCTGAACTACATAGGAAATATTTTTTTTGCTATTTTCAACTGAAAATTGTTTGTTTGGAGGTGGAATAGGCCAGATTCTTAGCTGGTGTAATTCTATCATAGAATCAAAGAAGATGGAAGAGCCTTCAGGAGGTCATCCAGTCCAACCCTCTGCTCAAAACAGGACCAACCCCAGCTAAATTATCCCAGCCAGGGCTTTGTCAAGTCAGACCTTAAAAACCTCTAAGGATGGAGATTCCACCACCTCTCTAGGTAACCCATTGCAGTGCTTCACCACTCTCCTAGTGAAATAGTGTTTCCTAATATCCAACCTAGACCTCCCCCACTGCAACTTGAGACCATTGCTGCTGCTTCTGTCATCTGCCACCACTGAGAACAGCCTAGCTCCATCCTCTTTGGCACCTCCCTTCAAGTAGTTGAAGGCTACCATCAAATCCCCCTCACCCTTCTCTTCTGCAGACTAAACAAGCCCAGTTCCCTCAGCCTCTCCTCATAAGTCATGTGCCCCAGCCCCCAATCATTTTTGTTGCCCTCTGTTGGACTCTTTCCAATTTGTCCACATCCTTTCCCTAGTGGGGGGCCCCAAAACTGGACACAATACTCCAGATGTGGACTCACCAGTGCTGAATAGAGGGGAATAATCACTTCCCTCAATCTGCCGGCAGTGCTCCTACTAATGCAGCCCAATATGCCGCTAGCCTTCTTGGCAACAAGGGCACACTGTTGACTCATATCCAGCTGTAATCCCCAAGTCCTTTTCTGCAGAAATGCCCCTTAACCAGTCGGTCCCCAGCTTGTAGTACTACATAGGATTCTTCCATCCTAAGTGCAGGACTTTGCACTTGTCCTTGTTGAACCTCATCAGATTTCTTTTGGCCCAATCCTCTAATTTGTCTAGGTCACTCTGGACCCTATCCCTACCCTCCAGCATATCTACCTCTCCCCACAGCTTAGTGTCAAACTTGCTGATGGTGTGATCCATCCCATCATCCAGATCATTAATGAAGATGTTGATCAAAACTGGCCCCAGTACCGATCCTTGGGCACTCTGCTTGATACCGGCTCCCAATTAGACATCGAGCCATTGATCACTACCCATTGAGCCCAATGATCTAGCCAGCTTTCTGTCCACCTTATAGTCCAGTCATCCAATCCATACTTCTTTAACTTGCTGGCAAGAATGCTATGGGAGACCATATCAAAAGCTTTGCTAAAGTCAAGGTATATCATGTCCTCTGCTTTCCCCAGATCCACAGAGCCAGTTATCTCATCATAGAAGGCAATCAGGTTGGTCAGGCATGACTTGCCTTTGGTGAATCCATGTTGACTGTTCCTAATCACCTTCCTCTCCTCAAAGTGCTTCAAAATGGATTCCTCAAGGACCTGCTCCATGATTTTTCTGGGGACTGAGGTGAGGCTGACCAGTCTGTAGTTCCAGGGATCCTTCTTCCCTTTTTTAAAGATGAGCACTATATTTGCCTTTTTCCAATCATCTGGGACCACCCTTGATCAGCATGAGTTTTCAAAGATAGTGGCCAGTTCTGCAGCCACATCAGCCAACTCCCTCAGCACCTTCGGATGCTCTGCATCTGGCCCCATAGACTTGTGCATGTCCAGCTTTTCTATATAGTCCTTAATCTGTTCTTTCACCACTGAGGGCTGCTCACCTCCTAACTTTACTGTGCTGCCCAGTTCAGTAGTCTGGGAGCTGGCCTTGTCTGTGAAGACCAAGGCAAAAAAACCATCGAGTACTTCAGCTTTTTCCACATCATCTGTCAGTAGGTTGCCTCCCCCATTCAGTTATGGTCACACACTTTCCCTGACCACCTTCTTGTTGCTAACACTCCTGTAGAAACCCTTCTAGTTACCCTTCACATCCCTTGCTATTTGCAATTCCAATTGTGCTTTGGCCTTCCTGATTACAGCCCTGCATGCTCGAGAAATATTTTTATACTCCTCCCTAGTCATCTGTCCAAGTTTCCACTTCTTGTAAGCTTCCTTTTTGTGTTTAAGCTCACAGATTTCTCTGTTAAACCAAGCTGGTCACCTGCCATATTTGCTATTCTTTCTGCACATCGGGATAGTTTGTTCCTGTGCCCTCAATAAGACTTTTTTAAAATACAGCCAGCTTTCCTGGACTCCTTTCTCCCTCATATTAACCTCCCAGGGGATCCTTTCCTCAATTTCCTGAGGGAGTCAAAGTCTGCTTTTCTGAAGTCCAGGGCCCATATTCTACTGCTATCCTTTCTTCCTTTTGTCAGGATTCTGAACTCGACCATCTCATGATCACTGCTACAATTTACAGCAGCTCAGAATCTGGCAGATCCTCTTCACTAGATGTTATTGCCTTCTTAATATTAGAGATTCAGCACACATTTTCAAAAGCCAAGTTACCATGGGCAGACAAGATTCATTTAGATCAATGTGCCACACCATCTCTGGTCCCAAGTGACTAGATGCTTCTGCAGACATAGCAAAATATAATGTTCTACTACAAGAATGAACCAGGAGCTACTGGGACAATATTTCAGTGTTATCATCACTTCTACACTTCCTGGATCCGATTGGGCAACTATCACTCAGACTGTCAAGCACATACCTACACAGTCTTGCTGCAGTCAATGGGACTACTTGGGTTAGTACTTCACTCAACTGTGGAAAGGTTGCAAAATTGGGCCTTTTAGGTCAGCCATATTTAAAACTCAAGGAAGGAGGATGGGCAAAAAAATAAATATATTATCTCTTTGAACAAAGATTTCTTATTAACAGATTATCTCAGAAAAATCCATAATCTATGAAAAGGAAAGTTCTGCTCAGCTCCCAGAAGGCTGATAAAGGTAGCTTCGCAGCTGCCTTTTTTTCAAGAGAATTTTAAGATTTTGAATACTTTTCCTATAGTTATATTGCATAACTGTACATACTGAGTTACACCCACCTATGTAGCTCATGTAGTGAATAGTACTCATTGACAGTTAGCTTGAATGCTAAGGTTGAGAAAACCACTTCAGTTCTAAATATTGCTTTTAGTATCTCCTAACTTTTTGAGCGAGTGAGATAATTTTTAGGACAACATTTTACACATATGGTCTTAAAAAAATAAATAAAAAAGGACAATGTTTGAATCACATCTGTTTGACTGCTTGAATAAAAGGAACATGAGAATCCTCACTTTCCCTGCTTGAAAGATTTGTCTAAGGTGTTTGTTCAGACAGGGACTAGCAAGTGGCTAGACTTCCAAGATGAAGTCATTATAGTGTCTGAAGAAATCTTTTTCAGTGATTTTAAATATAATGATTTAAGCTTCTTTTTTTTCTGCATGGATTATTTTAAAAATACTTTGAAGATTAAAAGCATAAGAAAATGATTATGACGTCCATCCTGGAACTTCATTTCTTAGTCATGGACAAGTGGAATCCGATGCACATGTAGCAGAGGTGATTGCTACTTTTGTGCAATAGCACCACCATTTCCCATCATCAGTTAGTTGTACAATTCCACTACAAGAGTCTGTGGACACATGCTTCTCACACAGAGGCAGAATGGTGTTCTGTTTATATGACTAATCGTATTTTTCCCCTTAATTTATTTTAGTTTTTGCCCAAAATGGCATCCACTGGAACAGATTTGATCAAAATGTACTACTAAAGTTAAGTCCTTCAGGTATCATTTTGTACACACCTGCTTTAGCACAAAAGCAGAACTGCTTTTCCATGCTGTATAAAACACTGTCTGCTGTCAGATTTCTTTAACTGCATGGCTAAATCATGAACATCTTACTTGTCTGCATGTCAAAAGACTCACTGTGTGCATAATGCAACCTAAATCTGTAACACTGCCAGGCTTTAGAACTGAGATTAGCCAGCAGCGTTATGATTCTACTTGGATGGACAGATGAAGTTCTTATCAAAAGGCTTATTCACATACAGAATGGCACAGACACCACTGGCTAAATGTAGTCATGACAACCCTTTGTTAACGTATCCCTGAATGGAAAGTAAAAGCTCTCTATAAGAGAAGTCTGTGAAAATATACGCATAGAAAACAGGTTAACTGCATATTTTATCCAACAGCAGCCAAAATTTTTAAACCTGGGGGTAAAATTTTCAAAAACAAACTGCAGTAGTAGCAGAGTTTTTGCCATCATTGAAGGATGGATCCAGCGGCACATCTCGCCCCCATCACACACGATACATAAATGAGGAACCATGGCTATATCCCAACCCTGTCCATGCCATAAATTCACTGCATTCTTACAAACAATATCTGAACTGGGAAAGTCCTCATCTTATGGCTAGACCACTTCATCAGCACTGTCATTGCTCTCCTCCTCCAGTTTGTATTACCCACTTGTCCAGGAGATTAACCAACTCCACAGCAGGCCTGTGAAAACTCAGACCAGCTCCTTGAAATAGTGACAGGGCACTGGTTATCAGAGGCCTTTTCAACATCTTTCACCTGACCATACTGCACCATCATGAACATTATTTTCTCTCCATTCTGCATAAATTCACTGGATCCTACTCTCCACAAGATAAGAGATGCTCCAATACACCTTCTGACTGTGTTTGGAAGAATTCCGTTCAGCCTGAATGCTCTCCTCTTGTCAGAGTAACCAAAGTTCCCATTGGGCCAAATTGTCCAAACAGCCAGTCGCAGCTATCAATAATTTGCCCAGCAAAATAAGTAAAACATTTTAAATCTGCCTGTGGCTTCCTGCTAACTTAATCAGGTATGTCCTCTGGAACACCTTATGCACACAGGAAGAAACCCCAGAGGAAGGACAAAGTGAACATCTCACAATGTGGAGGATGTCAGTGTGGAGAAGGGAAAATTTGATTTACTTAACAAAATAGCCATATATGCCTATATACTGATAGGAATATAGCTATGAGTCAGAGTAGGCTGCTGCGATTTAAATGATTAATAATCATGTATTGTGTGGACCCAATCTTTTTATTTTTAAAGCTATCTCCCCATACCAGTCTTTAGCATAGTAAAAAGCTGCTATGTGGATGGAGTCCTATTCTTTCATGAATAATCCTAGTAGGTTAAAAAAAAAATTCAAGTTTTATTTACATTTTTCCTAACATTCCTAGTACAAAGCCTATCTCCACTATAGTTTTTACTCACAGCCCAGTTGCTCTGCATTGCAGCTACTATTATTTTAAGCAACAGCCTTCTCCATATGCCCAAAAATTTTAGCCATAGGCCCAGGAGACTAGATATTGAAGTGTTCTTTGTGGCCATGGGGAGCATAACCAATAAAATATAACCTCTTGGTCAGTTTAATTTTTCCTTATTATCACTTTCAGTTGGAGCTTTTTGAGTGAGTTATAAGGATAACTGATAGTGGCTTTTGATTAATCTAGTTCCATCTTTAATGGTGGAGGAAAACCTACGTATCGGCATCTGCCAGCTTCAAAAGCAAAACATCAAAGTACATCATTATGTGGAAATCAACATACTCAGATAAAATGTATAAAGTGAATTTGGGTTTAGAGATTAAGTGTATTTATAGATTATGCATCTTCCAGTTTTCAGAAGTCTGATTTGACAGTGAAATTCCCTTGTGTTAATGTGATTTTAAAAATATTCCTAACTGCAATCCAACAGCCAGCTACAGAGGGCCACATTTAAATACTGAAAGGAGTGTTCAGAAGCTTAACAAAAAATAAGGTAAATTCATACCAAATAAAGGGAAACTCCAAATGTATTTTATTAGAATTTTAACAGACATTGCAAAAAAAATTGCATAATGATTGAAAACATAACATTTTAAAAAGGTAGCAATGCAGCATCAAGTAAAAGACAAAGAATGTAACAGCTGTGTACATATGCTGTAAAGGAGATTGCAACAGGGGAGTTAGGATTTGGGGAAAATGAGAAAGATGATATTTTTAAAGTCCCAGGACAAATATGAACAAAAACAGGCAAATTCTGATAGACTGATTACATATTACTGATGTTTTACAGACTGCATAGCAGTATAAAATAAATGTTATACTAATTACGTAATGTATTCCTGCATCTGAAACAATTTACAAGCAGAAATTTTGTTTACATCATTGATATTTTAATAGCTCTGGATTTTCATAAAAATAGAAACTTATATTAACAAAAAAAGTCAGTATCTAATATTTGAGAACAAAAGTGCATGTGTTGAGAATGTAGTGTTATCTGTCAAGATGAAAATATCTAGTATTTAAAATGCCTATTTTAACAAAGCATAACTGATTTTACTTTAGCTGCATATTTGCACTGAGCTACAGGCTAGATTCTGTCAATATAAGCCCTTGCAGGACCCTCTTCTCTCTAGAGAAACACCTCTACCCAGCCCAGTTATTCTATAGGAAGCAGGATCCTGGTAGTTACAAACAATATTAAGTACCAAAGTCATAGCAGTCCTTGGCTAAGTGAATATCTACTACCTTGGAGGCAGTTTTAAAGATGGAGCCTGAATAGTCTGAGTTCTTCCAGTATAACAGCTACTTCTGGATGTCAGGGAAAAGCAGTAAGGGTCCATTACAGCTAAGAGATACAGTGCTGAAAGGGAAGCTGTCCCTGCATGGGACTGGAGGTTTCTCTCTCTTGGTTTTGAGAATAAAGGGCATTGCAACACACTAGAGGGCAGGGAGATAGGGCTCCTTCTACCTACAGCTAAAACCTAATTTGTATGTCCAAATTAGTATATCATTTATGTTCCCTGCAGCCACCACCAAGGATATGTATGGAGAGTTACCGAAACCAGATTAACCTTTTTTTGTGTGCAGAGAGTTCTTCCCCCATTTGCTCCCAACCAAGGTGGGAGGAAGAAGTGCCAAAAAGACACATGGTCCAGAGATTCAGACATTCCAGAGAACGGGATGGAGAGAGCTTGTTTTGCTTGAGCTCTTCAACAGTTTTGTCATATGGCACTGAAGAACTGGGTTGTGTTTCTTTCTGGAGCACCTTTAGCATTCCGAACAGAAAAAGGCAATGACTGTTTAGCTGGATTGGACCCAGAATGGACAATACACAGATGCTGTAATTGTGAACTGTAGCCAGGTTAGCCATAAACAAGTATCTCTTATAGAAGTTACAAGCTTTAAATGTAACCATTTCTGTAGCATTCTATCCTTAAGGGTACCTTGTTTTACCTAAAATTGAAATACATACTATATTTCATCATTCCAAACTCTGGTCTGTTTCTGTTTTAGTGTGTGGCACAGTTACCAAGTGCAACAGACCAGTTGGTGTGGTCACCAACACAAAAGTCTGAAAGTTGTTTTGAATTAAGCTAGTGTACTTTTGCTATTACCAGGGCATTTCTGATAGTACATACTTAGTCACAAAATGCTATGCAAGTTTCTACATTACAGAAGACTGTGGAAACAATTTAGAGTTGTTCATTTATCAAATATGTGACTGAACAGAACATTGTGAATATGCCATATGCAATGCATGGAAATGGTCTCATTTTATGAATATGATACATTTTGATGCACTTAGGCAGTTAAAATGCCCTCAATCAATGTAGCATTTTTATAGACAAATTAACAGAAATGAAAGACAATACATGTTACAATACCATAAAACAATTTAAGCCCTTTCATTAGCTGCATTTTAAATCCACAGTTGTGCATCCCATATTCCAATCTATGACAAGAAATAGGAAGATTTTGTTCGAGCATTTTCTCTTTTACTCAACTATAGGATTGACGAATGGGATTTAAAAAAAAAATTATAAACTCAAATGCCAACCTAACAGCTAATAAATATTTCATAGTTTTAACTTCAAGAGGTTTGCTCCCAAAAGTGAAATAACTGTTAGTTCGCAAGAAAAGTAACCACTGCTGACTCTTCAAAAGAAAGTTGTGCTAAAATTAATCTGCCATAAATCAGAGTTCACTTAGCTCATTGCTACATATTTTTAAAAATGCATATCCTAGATCACATGTATATTAAACTAGGATGAGCACTAGAACACTGATTAAACTAAGAAATTCGCACACATGTGCTTAAAAAGTCAAGGGTTTGTCTGAGACATCTACTTCAAAGTTTTGAATAGTGTTCAGCTTTTGAATGTTTAGTAATTTGTAACAAGACCAAACACACAAAATGTGTTTGGTTGGGATCCTGTCTCACTACAACTCAAAGTATCCTATTTGAATGTGCATACCTATAGAAGTTCATTTCTGAAATTGTATTAATTCAGCACAAATATGGGCACCAGTGAATCAAAAAAAAACATACATTAGAGATTTTTTTAAAAAAATTATATAAGTTAGATAAAACTACTCTGTCCAGCAAGTTCCAAATTTTTCAAACATTAAGGCAACTTTCAATACTTTCAACTAAACAGTATTATAAAAAATAAATGTCACTTCAAAACATCATATACATAGTGACAGAGTAGATTTAACTAGAAATTATCTTTAGTACATTAATAAAGTGTCACATAATATTACATAGAGGTTATATCAGGTGCTTGAGTGTATGTGCAAGTGGAGTGACATTGCATTTAAAGTACAGGTTTCAAGACAGAGCGGAGTGAACGTCCTTCTTTAGTGAGTTCTCGTGTTACACACATACATGGCAGCGGGACAGCCTCCTCCCTTCTCTCTACAGCATTATAATTACATTTCTTCAAGTGGTCAGCCATGCTTACGATGTCCGCAAACTTCCACTCATTTACAGTACAAAAAGCTGTACTGAACCGCCACACCTGGAAAACAAGTACATGCTTAGCATCAAACTGGTTCTTTGTAAACAGAGAATCAAACTAGTACTACCCTGAACACTTCATTTTGTAACTAATTTGGGTCCACCACTAGTTACAGCTAAATGAATATTACCAGCTAAGTTCCAGTCAGTAATATCCAGCTTGACTTTCAGATTCTACGCTGAGTTTACAGGATGGAAGTTTGGGGTAGGAGCTGAGATGGAGAAGAGAATCATTTTACTTTTAAACTGAGCACATTTGATCAGGAAGTTACATGTCAGGCAAAAACATTGTGTGGTTTTAAGTCAGTGTGGTTCTAGTTTGAAAAGTAAGGTTCTGGTTGTTAGTCGTGCTAAGTATCTGCAAGTCCAACTGAAGAGAAAGGAGATGCAGGTACTCAGCTCTTCTTCATGTAATGTGTAACTTAGTGCCTGATTTTTCAAAATTATTTACTTGATGAAGACACTCAATACCATGGCAAGAGACATGATATAAACACCTGAATAGAACTTAGAATTCTATGCTTTAATTTCTTATCTTTATACTATTTAAAATTAGACAAAATCCCTATTTTCAGGGTTTTTTTTTTATATATATATATATTAAATAAAGTTATGGAAGCATAACTACACTATGATTTCTAGATACATTTTTCAATTTTTCCTAGTATTACAGAACTATTACTTTACGTATTACCATGACAGAAAACAATGGACAGGAATTACCTCAAATCCCATTCCCCAAACTGTTGGGGATACGTTGAATGTGCTAGGAACATAAGAACGGCTGTACCAGGTCAGACCAAAGGTCCATCTAACCCAGTATCTACCGACAGTGGCCAATGCCAGGTGACCCAGAGGGAATGGACCTAACAGGCAATGATCGAGTGATCGCTCTCCTGCCATCCATCTCCATCCTCTGACAGACAGAGGCTAGGGACACCATTCCTTACCCATCTTGGCTAATCGCCATTAACGGACTTAACCACCATGAATTTATCCAGTTCTCTTTTAAACACTGTTATAGTCCTAGCCTTCACAACCTCCTCAGGTAAGGAGTTCCACAAGTTGATTGTGCGCTGCGTGAAGAACTTCCTTGTATTCGTTTTAAACCTGCTGCCTACTAATTTATTTTGGTGACCCCTAGTTCTTGTATTATGGGAATAAGTAAATAACTTTTCCTTATCCACTTTCTCCACATCAATCATGATTTTAGATATTTCTATCATATCCCCTTAGTCTCCTCTTTTCCAAGCTGAAGAGTCTTAGCCTCTTTAATCTCTCCTCACATGGGACCTGTTCCAAACCCCTGATCATTTTAGTTGCCCTTTTCTGAACCTTTTCTAGTGCCAGTATATCTTTTTTGAGATGAGGAGACCACAGCTGTATGCAGTATTCGAGATGTGGGCATACCATCAATTTATATAAGGGCAATAAGATATTCTCAGTATTATTCTCTCTCCCCTTTTTAACGATTCTTAACATCCTGTTTGCTTTTTTGACCGCCTCTGCACACTGCGTGGACATCTTCAGAGAACTATCCATGATGACTCCAAGATCTTTTTCCTGATTTCTTGTAGCTAAATTAGCCCCCATCATATTGTATGTATAGTTGGGGTTATTTTTTCCATTACTTGGAAAAGGAGACAACCAAACTACTTACTGTAGCACTTTTTTTTTCTTTCTTCAAATTGGCTCTCAGAATAGCATTGGGTTCCACAGAAGATGGTCTTTTTCAACAGACACCATGTCATCAATTAACCAGGGGGGTGTGGGTGTGGGTGGGGTTAGAGAAAACAGTCATCCTCAGAACAAGAGCAGATATGTCCCATACCTTCCTTCCTATCTCCAAGACACAAAATTATCTTACCTTTTCTTTTATTTGCCATGAAGAACTTCCATCTGGGTACTTTCTTTTTTCCCAAAGCAGTATGACCATTCCACGTGCTTGAAGCAAGCTTCCACATACATCTCTCATTAATCGTGACACTCTTGAAAGCTGACATAAACTAAAACCATCTAGAAAACCAGCAATATGTTGTAGAACCTCAAAAGGAAGACTACTCAGATGATCACTACTTGGACCAATGAGGCAGCTTTTGGCTGGTTCTACTAATACTGTAGATATACAAGGCTGAACCCCAAATGACCGCAGATGGCGATCATGAATAATCTTTGCCCCTTGTGTTGAAGGGCAAAACCTACGTTGAGAGTACGTACACCCATAGTATGCCAAGGGACACCTCTGCTCCATCCAGCCATTGAGGCCAGCATGAATGTCACCATGCACATTCTTAAAATGTGAAGAAAATTCATTTCGCCTAAACAATTGTCCACAAACAAATGTAAACATTGAACGCTGTTTTGTTTGGTATCTAGCCACACATTCCAATACCAAGTCCAGACCAAGTGTCTGAAAAGGACTTGGATTTGAGAGCTGTGGGTTGGCATGATCACATGCTGAAGCTGAAGCTATTTCCCCTACCATTGTATTTGTGGCCAATATCGCAGATGGAAGGGAAAATGTTTGAGTCCCAAAATCAATGCGATATCCATCAACAATGCGACTATCTGATATCCCCCTACCACCCGGAGAGTCTCCTAGACAGAACAGCAAAGCTGCTGTGATTAGATCTATCCCCTGAAGACCCATAGGGTCTTCTGTTATCTCCAAATCTGATGTATCAACAGCTTTGTCTTCCTTTGGTGTAGACCAACAGTGGTTAACAAGAAAATTGTATGATCGATGGTGAATTAGAGAAAACACATCTACATTTCTCAATCTTTCTTGTTCCAATTGCCTCTCTAGCACTTCCTCTCCACTGGACACATGTGGCAGTTGCATATGGTTAACAGCGCCATTAAATAAACTGTGGGGCGTTATCACTTCTCTAAGTTGTTGTGCTGCTACAGGAAAGGAGCTGCAAGACTTCAATGCTCCATCATCAGGAGATGCAATACATTCACCATTTGCTACATTAGATGGTTTTGAATCACACACATCTAGATCTTCATTCTGGTCCAATGCCTCTGTACCTATATTTTCTGCATGAAAACCATTACACAGAGCAGAAGCATTACCAATGTTCACATTCAAGTCATGTTTTTGCACTATATCATAACAAAAATCACTTGAACCATTTTGTTCCGATTGTGAATTTTGGCTCAAGATATCGAAGTCAATTCCACCAACTGCTCCCATGTTATCTTCATCTGGATATTCATAGTCTGACAATTTACTTTGAATACATCCATTAGTAGTTTGTTCTTTGATCTGAAAATCTTCATTCATCTCATATGGCAAAATACTTAGTCTTGAACTTAACATGCTTATGTCTCTTGTAGCAGTGTTCAGTATATCTAATGCAGCAGCTAAACTCTTAGTAGTTTCTACAGTAGCTTGATAAAGTGCACTGTAGGAATCTCCATCTGCAGCTATCAACCCATTTGAAAGCATTGTGTCAGGAGCACTTGACTTAACAGAAGTCTCCTCTCTAGGTTCTGATATCTGATCAGCTGCTTTTGACATCATAGTTGCTACTCTGAGGGATTCTAATAGCATGCGCTGGTCTTGAAGGGCTAAAGCCATGTCTAACTGCTCTACTTCATCAACATCTTTACTTAGATTTTCATAAGATTTCCGGTCTGCATAACTGACTGGCCATCTATTCCATTCCATAGTGCAGCAAACCACACTTGCAGGACACATTTCTAGATGTTCAGCGATTTTGTTTCGGGCTACATTAAAGGGACATCCAAAGCCACTATTCAAACAAGGCACTCTTTCAAATGGACACAAAATGCGATGCTCTTCAGCTTTGCATGAATGAAAGACTGCTCCACAAACCAGTGGACAGCCAATCAAGTCACAGGAAATTCCAGTCTCTGGTCTGGTCATGCAACGCCGACTGACACAATTGACACAGTGTAAATGCTGCTGATGTTCCTCCATGATTCAAGTCCAGTTCTGGGCAAGGAGAGAAAGGAGATAAAACAATCTTAATTTTTAACTCAGTATTTGTTAAAGTTTACTAATAAAACAAATAACTACATATTCTTGGTCTATATTGGATACAGAGTTATAAATGAACACTACACTAATTGATCACAAACCATAAGTACAGTAATAAGTGACACTTTACCGTCCCCCCTCCAAAAAAAAAAATAAAAAGAGAGACAGAGCTTGAGTAACACAGAGAAATGAAGGTTACTCAACTGTAACCTAGAGTTTTTCAAGATGGAGAACACAGCAGGACAACAGGTAAACCTCTTAAATGCTGGTCTCTTCCCCCCTGAATCAACCATCGGATCAGTAAGCCTGAAGCAAGGTACAGGAAGTAATAAATACATTTATAAAGAAAACAAATGAACTAAAATTTCTAATATTAATCCTAACTAAGAAATCTAACTAAGGCACTGAGTGTTTAAAGAACATGGATAAGTCTGGAGAGGTTCCTAGTCCATCTGCTGCCACAGCTGGAAGGTAATAAGGTAGTTGGAGTGTTGTGGTGCCTTTTACAATCTTACCCATAAAACTTTGAGGAACAGTGAGGGGAAGACATTGGGGGGCACTCCAATGGCCACCAGCAGAGCTGCACTGCTAGTGCATCCTATGAGTGGGAATATATAATGGCCACTCAAGGAAGAAATCAAGTTACACTGTTTTAAAGTGACCTCACAAGATCATGGACACTTCTTAAATTTTTAAAGTAGTTTCATATCTTTATGAAAAGTGTTTGCTCAAAGCTCTAGTGTGCAGCAGTTTTACTATCCTTTTTAAATTTGCTAATCCCTTCCCCCCAGATCAGTAAAAACAAAAAGGCACATTTCCAAGTGTCCTTAAATGGCTTTTACTTCTCCCTATTTGGTGATACTAATGCTAGTGAGAAGATGGATGAGCAATAAAGGAACACCACATAATTGGAGTCATGTGATCAGTTTTATTGTGAAGCAGGCACAACTGAAAAGCACATTGGCACTAGAAAGTTAGATTCCTTATTCTGATTTGGACGGCAGAGTAAACCCGGCATTCCATGTTTCACCACTGCAAACATTTGTATTTGAAAGTACATTGCATTACTATGTTTCAAAGTTAGTTTATCTTCCCCTCCCTCACACATTTTTAGGATATGGGGAAGAATACACTAAAAATTAGAGGGCAGGGTAAAGGAGACAATTGCTCAACAACATTTTCTTACTGCTGTTTACATTCAGTCCATGTAACCACAAGGGTTTGGGGGTAAAAACTCTATTAATCTTGGGAAAAAATAAATGGACGGGTTGCTTATTTATGCTTTAACCCCCTGCTTTAGCACAAATAGCAATCTCACAATATCACAAGCATCATACTGCATCACTCTGTGATTCTCATGACATGTTTTACTGAAAGACTAAACCGATGAAGTATAGAAAATATTCTTAAATCATTAATTTTTTATAGAAATTTAAAGGAACACAGAACAAATTTACATCCCTCTGCCCACCAAAATAAATAGGTTTTCTAAAAATAAGCTGAATATAAAACTTAAAGTTAATACAACAGAAATGTTTCCATGTTTGATTTTATTTCCACGTTTGATTTTATTTCCAATGGCAAACAAATATACCCTGCAATCTTTTCAACTCAAGCAATGCAGCAGTATGCAATTGCAGAAAAACTTTGAAATGAAATTAACTGACTATAAATAGAAATGAAAGTGACTAGAATTTTTTTCATTGTCTAAACTGACAAATGTCAGTAACCAACCAACCAACCAACAAGTTTTTGTATTTTTTACTTTTAGTAACTTAAGGTGTTATTTGTCACAGAAAGTTATTCATGGGATTTTAAACCTATGCTCCTCTGATACTTAAAGTTGGCTTGAATTTCAAAATGTGAAGTATCAACCCCCTAAATCTAAATTATTCAAATATTTTGGCCACCCACTTTTCTGAACTCTACTAACAAAGAAGCATATGTGCTGCACTTGATAGGCACAACACAACTGGTTTATTTTTCCCCACTATGAAGAGTTCGTTTTTATTTATAGGTAACAAATTAGCTTTTCATCTTATGTTGTAAATACAGGTTTCAGAGCAGCAGCCGTGTTAGTCTGTATCCGCAAAAAGAACAGGAGTACCTGTGACACCATAGAGACTAACAAATTTATTTCAGCATAAGCTTTCGTGGGCTGCAGCCCACTTCATCAGATGCATAGAATGGAACATATGGTAAGAAGATATATATATACATACACACACAGAACATGAAAAGGTAGAAGTTGCCATACCAACTCTAAGAGGTTAATTAATTAAGATGAGCTATTATCAGTTTACCAATCACTGAAGTTACACAGTTTGTCAAAGGCTTCTTGCATACATCCTACAGATTAAGTCAACAGTGTCTAAGGCAATTCTTCACTGAAGTTTTAAAACGTATTGACTGTAAATAATTAAAAGGAGGGTGGGGGAAGAAAGGTCCCTAACAGAATTTTCCATAAGCTATTCTGCCAGGAGTTCCTTTTAAGTTCAGACTCATGCACAAATTTCTAATCTGAACAGAAATAGTTTAAAAATGACCTCTTTACAGCTATGGAAAAATATTTCCCTCCCCTTTGGATTCCATTAGTTGAAAAGAAACATCAAGCAGGTGACTCAAAGGAAGCATTTCTTTCACCACATTAATTAGTTTCTCTGATAGGACCGCCCCATCCTGCACACACACAGGCAGTTTGCATCCTTTATTGCAAGTTTATAGAAGGGGATGTTTATTGAAGGGGATGTTACAAAATTACTACAAAATTCCCCATCACCAAAGTGACCCAGTCATTTAATGTATGGTTGAAATGCTAACTCAGGGATAGGCAACCTATGGCACGGGTGCCAAAGGCGGCATGCGAGCTGATTTTTAGCGGCACTCACACTGCTTAGGTCCTGGCCACCGATCCAGGGGGCTCTGCATTTTATTTAATTTTAAATGAAGCTTCTTAAACATTTGAAGAACCTTATTTACTTTACATACAATAGTTTAGTTATACATTATAGACTTATAGAAAGAGATCTTCTAAAAACGTTAAAATCTATGACTGGCACACGAAACCTTAAATTAGAGTGAATAAATGAAGACTCGGCACATCACTTCTGAAAGGTTGCCAACCCCTGGGCTAACTGATGAGACTTTGTGTTGCAGGAGCAAATTGCCAGCAGTCCTCAAATACAAATTGAGTTTGTTTAGGCGTTGTCTACACTACAGCCATGTCACTAACCACTATTTGTTGGCACTTTCGACAACAAAATACTTCCATCCCCTACAAGCAGGGTTCGCATTGTGGACAGGAGAGCACTCCTGCCTTCAGTGAGCCGTTTACCCTGCCACTTGCTGTGGCAAAACTTTTGTCTTTTGGGGGAGGATTTTTTAAGCACCTGTGAACGACAAAAAATTGTTGTTGTTCAATTGATAGTGTAGACAAAGCCTTAGTCTGGAGAAGAGAAGGCTGAGCAGGGAAGTGATAACAGTTTTTAAGTACATAAAAGGTTGTTACAGGGAGGAGAGAGGAAAAACTGTTCTGGTTACTGAGGATAGGACAAGAAGCAATGGGCTTAAACTGCAGCAAGGGAGATCTAGGCTGGACATTAGGAAATACGTTTTAACTGTTAGGGTGGTTAAACACTGGAATAAATTGCCTGGAGAGGTTGTGGAATCTCCAGCCCTAGAAATTTTTAAGAGCAAGTCAGACAAACACCTATCAGAGATGGTCTAGAGAATTCTTAGCCCTGTCATGAGTGCAGAGGACTGGACTGGAAGACCACTCGAGGTCCCTTCTAGTCCTATGATTCTATGATTTTTAGTAACTGTTCCCTAAAATCTAGTCACCCAAACTTGATGTTCAAAACTTGTCTTTCATAAATATTAGAGCTGGTCAGGAATATTTTGAAACATTTTTGTTTGAAAATGCTGATTTGGTCAAAACCAAACCTATTTTCAGGAAAGGGTCAGTTATCCCAAGTTTCTTGGTCTGAAAAGCTTTTGGAAAGTTTCAAAACTGTGAAGCATTCTTGGTTTTGGGTCTAAATGTAAGTAACATTTAAGTTAGTTATAATACTTTTTTTTTTTTTTTTTAGATCAACATCAAAATGTTTTAACAAACCCAAACTAACAAATTTTCAGACTGTCAGTTTACCAAATTTTTTGTTCTACTAAACATGCAAACTATGGCAGCCAATTAACACTGATGTACATTAACATATATTCCCTAAAGAGATATATGTAATAAAAATGTAGCATCTTTAAAATGCCAAGAACTGGGCGCACATACTCTGGGTGCCTCCCAACCATGGCCCTTTGTGTATCTCCTGCCCCTTCATGTCATCTTTTCCTCCTCTATATGCTCAAATACCCTCCTGAGATTTTTTGGGGGAGTGTGTGTGTGGGGGCAGAGGAGAAATAGCCCTGTAGCAACAAGGCCTGGTTTATTCAATTTCCTATAGTTATTTTTCAAGAGAACTACAAACATCATTAAAAGTGACCAGTGACTTCACTAACTCAGCTGCAGCCCAGATCAAACGATGATGCCTGCTAACCAAACTTGGCAGTGGGCTCCGAGAGCTCCACTTGGTCACTAAGACCTGGTCTACATGGCGGGGGTGGGTTGGGGGGGAGAAGAGAATCGATATAAGATATGCAACTTCAGCTATGAGAATAGCGTAGCTGACATCGACGTATCTTAGATTGACTTACCTTGTGTCCTCACGGCAGAGGATTGACTACCACCACTCTCCCGTCAACTCTGCTTCTGTGTCTCAGCAGTGGTGGAGTTCCAGAGTTGACGGCAGAGCAATCGGGGATCAATTTATTACGTCTACGTAAGACGCAATAAATCGATCCCCGATAGATCCATCACTACCCGATCCGATCCAGCAGGTAGTGAAGACCTGCCCTAAAAATGCTATTGCTTGGCTCTGTGAATGCAAAAATGTGAAACAAATAAAGAAGTCAATGTAGCCATCATGAAACACTACCTTTAAACAGACTATACAAGTTTACCCAAGAGCATGCTACTAATGCACTCTAGCAAGCTATATTGGTCTTAAAAGTCAGATTGTGTGAAATTTGAGCTCTGTGATTAGTAACTCATCTTTTGTTAAGTTTCCAGCCTCCTCTCGCAGCCACTAGCTGGCATTCACTAGTACTGAGTCAAGTATTGATCACACATATGCAGACAAAATTTTAAAGTGTGTGGGGGAAGGAGAAACAACAAGGAGTCCTTGTAGCACTTCAGAGACTAACAAATTTATTGGGGGGTGGGGGAGGGAGGAAAGACATGGTGGAGACTTTTCAAATAAAACTTAATGGACGCTATATTAATGCCAGATCCGACACTAAATTTTAATCATTTATACTAGGCAGACTCAACTAATTTAGCCCAGTATTAACTAGGCTTTTGTGTTTGCACTGAATGTATATCTGCTTCTTAATAAAAATGTTTTTTAAAAAACCCTTTAGATGTGGATTTACATTTTCAGTAGGCAATTAGTACTTCAAATTCACCAACATTCTACAGGCTGCACAGTTAGGACTTCAGAACACCAGCTGAAGAAGTGTAATTTTGTCAGCAGAGTGTTTTATTCATATCTTATTACCAAACACCAAATCTTTTTGGATGTTCTTTTCATGAATGTGTTATTTTAATCCCTGCTAATCCATAATGAACATCTACAGTGGACTTTCACTAGTTTAAACAAACCATGAACTCACTGATACTTTAAAACACTGTTAGTGTAACCCAAAAATTAATTGCCCATAACTAGGGCTACGATTATGTCTTGGAGGTCATGGAATCTGAGACTTCCAGAGACCTCCGTGACATTTTCTGCCTCAGAGCTGAACTGCTGTCAGCAAGAAGCCCCACAGCTCTCAGCTGCTGCTTGTGGAGGCCCCAAGCAGCTCCTAGCCACTGGGCAGCAGAGGGTCCCCCAGAGCTCTCACTCACCACATGCGGCTGGGTTCACCACAGCTGCCCAGCTGTGGCGGTAGGCAGGAGGTCCCCTCACAATAGCCCAGCCACTATGGGTGCTGGACCTTCCTCCCTCCCCATTTTGTCAGAGATATTTTTAGTAAAAATCACAGACAAGTCACGAGCTTCTGTGAATTTCTGTTTATTGCCCATGACCTGTCCGTGATTTTTACTAAAAATATCCGAGACAAAATCTGAGCCTTACCCATAACACAAAATGTTTAAGTCTACATCAAAATTTGTACATTTTTCAATTGGGAAATTTAAGTTTAAGTAGTATTCATTTGTTTTAGGAATAATCAAACATATGAATGACGAGTTAGTTGCCATTACTACATTTAATTTTTCAAGCTAGCACACTTACTGAAGTTCCTCATTTTTATTTTGCCATTTTCATTAGTTACAATATCCCTCACATCTAAGCTTCTACATGATCCAGGAAGTAAAGAAATCTTTATTACTCAAACTTCAGGCACAATCTTTTACATGAAAACTGAGTGATTATTATGTCACTGAAAACAGGGAGCAAGAACCTTGAAACAGTAATGTATGTGTTAACTTGAAGTGAAGAAAAATTTTGGTAAAAAAGGATTTAGGTTTGAAGATATCTAAATGTTTAACACTGTGTGAAAGTTGTTCTTTAAAAACAGTAATATAAAACTCCAAGAGTAAACAGATCAAGTAGTTGTGTTGCAATAATATGAGAAATGACAAGGGAAAATATAAACATTATTTGCAGACAGAACATGCCCTGAAAAGAACTGACTTAAGTTACCCTACATGATACTAGTTTTTTACCATACTTAATGTCAAATTAGTGACTATACAAAGAACGAACAGCTGTACTTTTCTGATTATGTAATGTCAGCAACTAGGTTCAGTTCATCTAAGATGCTGAAGTATTTACGCTTGACTGTTACTAGCAGAGAAACCTAAAAATACATCCAGTTCCAGTGAGGTGACCATTGCTCTCAGAATTTGAAGGGTCACTTGATGTTATTGTACATACAATATAGTCAGCTGACTAGATCAGCCAGAACATGCTTTGAAAACCTGCCATAATGAAAAGGATTAAAATTCCAGCTGTTATGAACTCATGATGATAGCTGTTGTGTTAATACAAATATTAAGACAGTTTAATAATGGCTTCAAATTGTGGGCATACAATATTCTGGATGCAGTGAAGGGAACCTTCTCTCTCTGCCTCTTCTATCATACAAATAAGCTGCTGTACTGACACAATATCAAACTCAAGAGTGAACAGCTGCTTGCCCCCACACTCTCCTCTGATATAAATGCTTGCCTTTTTTGTTCCATGTGTTTGAGAAGCAAAATTTTTACAAGATTAAGTTGAGGTATTTTTCAGACCTTGTAGCAAGGCACCTTCACTGGGCTCAACGTTTCCCCCTCTGGCAGAGTTGGGGGCCCAAAGCAAATCAGTCCCACTTTGGAGATTTCATAACATAAAAAGGAAATACTTCTCCCTGTCCCCTCTCTGGGATGTTGCCTTGTTATGCTGCTCTGAGGTGCCAGTCCTTCCCCAAAGAGTCTGTTAGCTGGCTTGCTTCCCTTATAAGCAAGAAACCAGTCTTCCATCCAGGAAGATTTTTCTCCCTGCTGCAGCTTGTCTCTCATCTCTCCCTCTCTCTCTCTCACACACACACACACACACACACACACACGAAAAGGGGTTTTTAAAGGTCACAGGGAGCCCTTAATTGAACTGAGGTGTCCTTACGTTGACCTGAAGTAACGGCTTTTCCACCACTCTCTGGTAGCTGTCTGTCCTGTCTCATTTTGTAACAACTTGCATAGTCATGATGCTAAAAAGGCCACTTTCCTACTTGCTTTCACTTTTAAAAAAAAGTTTCTAGCCCTTAAGATTTTGAAGGGAACTTTTCCAATGTGAATCAAGTATAAACTGATGTTATAGCATCTGCCTGAATGCTGACTGACCGATCTTTGTTCCTCTACTACTCCTCAGCACAGGGCCAGCTCTACTGTTTTTGCCACCCCAAGCAGTGCGCCGAATTGCCACAGTGGACGGCGGGGGAAGTCCATGTGACGTTAGGGCGGCACACGTTTCCGCGGCGGCGACAATTTGGCAGCAGCTTCTGTCTTCAGTCAGAAGACAGAAGTTGCGCCGTCGCGGACAGCTGAACATAGAAGCTGCCGCCAAATTGCCGCCGCCATGGAAACGTGCGTGCTGCCCTAACGGCACACAGACTGCCCCCGCCATCTGCGGTGGCAATTCGGCGCGCTGCTTGGGGGCAAAACACACAGACTGTCGCTCCTTGCAGATTGCCGCTCCAAGCACCTGCTTGGAATGCTGGTGCCTGGAGCTGGCCCTGCCTCAGCATCTTCTAAGCTGCAGCAGAATGAAAATTGACCAGTCTATTCAAAATCCTTTGAAAATGATAGTTACATTCTAACTTTTGCTTCAGAAAAAACAAGGAACAGAAATAGGCAATGCAGCTAGTCACTGAAGAAGAGGATTCAAATGAAGACAGACGTTTCCTTTTAGCAGCCAGACAGTTAATACAAAAGGCAGAATCCAGAAAGCACATCCCGAAGAGAATCCTGGTAGTTTGGGGAGGATGTGGAAAGATTTGGCATCTCATCTGGGATGGCTCCTGGACAGTGCCACCCTACTGACCCTTCTATCTTTCATACTGTTTTTTCACCAGTATATTTAGTTCTCTATTATGTCTGGTAAAAATTTCACACCCTATATTTGAGAGGGTGGATTTATGTGTTGAGTGTAGGTGGGCAAGAGAGACAAATGGGGGAAGATTTATGATATGTGTTAGAAAACAACTGGATGAAAGATTCTGGAGAAGAAAGGAGAAAAAATACCAGAGAAGGTAAAGAACACAATGTAGATAAAAAGATAAGTACATGGAAGCAGGAGAAAGAAAAACTGAAGAAAACTCAGGAAAATATTCATCAGGATTCATCACGGGAGAAGGAACCCACAAAGGGAAAGGCGGTGAATCAATCCACCCTCCCAATGAAATGCAAGTTTCAAGTGCATTACAGAAAATGGATCAACAATGTTACAGTTAGATACAGAACACAGATAGACCTATTTTAGTCTTTTAAACCACATGATGCATGCCTGGATAGAAATTTTTCATTTTAACTAGTAAATTTAGTTCTCAGGTTAGTAAGCATTGGGTAAATTTTTAAAGTTCTTATATAATCTTCCCCAGCCCATCCTTGCCACCTTCAAAAGTTTAAAATAATTTACAAGTTAGAAAAAAGTGAGATAAGAACTCATTCTCTACTATAGCAGGACAATTACACTAACATTTCAAGCACGCATATTAGTTGTAGCACTGTTTTTTCCATTTTATTAAGTTTCAAATAATGGGGCAGATTCATTGGACTGGTAGAAGGACATGCAAGTTCTATATCCTTGCTTCAACTAGAACTCTTCTGCTAAAGGAAGTTTTACCCTAAAAGAAGGCAGGTGATATACCACAACTTGTCATCCCTATGGGTTTTGACTAAAGGAGGGTAGCTTTAATGCTCACTGAGGGCTTCAGAGGAACAAAGGTGCTCAGATAAACTGAATACAGCCATCCCCTGGCCATGACCTCTTCAAAGCCCATGCAGTCTCTGCCACCACAAAACAGAGGGTGCAGCCTCAACTTCCTGCTCAAACTTCCCTCCCCACTTCTGTACTGCTGGAAGCAAGTGCAGACTGTGAGGGGAATTTAACCCAGTATTAGTTTCTTTATTGTAAATAAATAAAATCTTTATTTTTGTTGTAAATGCATACTATTTTATTAAAAATGAGCTATTAATCAAGTTCCAGTCACATCTAGTGTTATTTGGTAATCATTCATACGAAATAATTATCTAAAACAAGTAGATGGTCATATATAATGCTGTATATATAATCACAAGGTACATTTAGACACTGATCTCACTATGTATTTAATACACAAGTGTAAGGCCTTTGATTGGAACTTTATTTTATGATGTACAGCAATCATTATGCAATTTTTAATTGTTTCTTGGATTAAAAATGTGGTTATTATAGATACAGCACCCAATGGTATTAGGCACTTCAGATAAATACACAATATAGCACTTCCCTGATGAGTTTTAATCTAATTTTAAATTTATAAAACTACAACAGCAAGGAGGATGAATTAGCAAGGGTAAGGCTTATAGTTTCAAGATTAAGCAGCTACTCAGCCGAGATACGTGCACAACTTGATTTCAGAATTTTTTTATTTATTTTTTTAAGGGCAAATTAACACTTCCTGTAGCAAGAGTCAAATGAGTTTTAGGAGAAACACCTCTATCCCATTATAACGCCACCCGATATAACATGAATTTGGATATAATGCGGTAAAGCAGCACTCAGGGAGGGGAGACGGTCCTGCGCACTCCGGCAGATTAAAGCAAGTTGGAGGCTCCTGAGGACAGCGTTATATCGAGGTAGAGGTGTACTTGAACAAAGAGATTTTGTTCAGAAAAAACGAATTGAGAAGGCATGATTTGTCTGAAAGCAGCATAAAAAAAAGAGATCATAGACAAACTGTCAAAGCATATAAGATGAACAGGATTTTGTATTTTATATGTATTTATAATCCCATAGCCAGTTTTCAGAAAAAAAACTACTGTAAAGGCAGCTTCATGGACTTGTATATTTCTCTCATAATTATATCTAATCATATGTATTCAGTCTACAAGAGGTTTTCCCCATAGCATTTAGAAGTCATGCTGGGTTCTTTTCTTCTCACATATCATCATCATCATAAGGTTCTACAGGCCACTTACATCTTCAGCAATACCTGTGCAAAGCAACTGCCCTCAATGCATTTGCACAGGTGAATACACAAACTAGAACAAGGGTCAGCAACCTTTCAGAAGTGGTGTGCCGAGTCTTCATTTATTTACTTTAATTTAAGGTTTTGCATGTCAGTCATACATTTAACATTTTTAGAAGGTTTCTTTCTATAAGTCTAAAATATATAACTAAACTATTGTTGTATGTAAAGTAAGTAAGGTTTTTAAAAATGTTTAAGAAGCTTCATTTAAAATTAAATTAAAATGCAGAGACCCCCCGGACCGGTGGCCAGGACCCGGGCAGTGTGAGTGCCACTGAAAATCAGCTTGCATGCCTCCTTTGGCATGTGTACCATAGGTTGCCTACCCCTGAACTAGAACTTAGTAAACAAGGCTTTTGATGCCCAAGAAGGAACAAAATTCCACTCCCTTTCTTAAAGTGCTGGCTCTCTATGGCTAACATGAATAAAAAGCAGTAAACTTACTTTAATCACTAAATTCAGTAAAGAAAGCTCTGAAAACACACAAGTAACATACTACTAACTTTACTGTCATAAAGCATGACTATTTAGAACTACTATAAGATAGAAAGCAGAAAAATGACATTCACAACACTATTTCATGATATCTTCTGGGGAAAAAAACACTAAGAGAGATTCAGTTAGCATCTTACAGTTCTATGCATCAACAAACTATTTCTGATGAATGAGCAAAACAAATACTATAATGCTTCGAAAGGCAAATGACCTAAAATCATGTCTGACGCAAAATTATAGCTGCTTCTAAGAAGTCCAGCAGTGAGACTGAGCGGAAGAAATAAAAATCTTCAGCACTTATTATTCCTTTTTAGATTTTAATATTAGAAAGTTTTATACATTTTACTAGCTCTAGGAGTTATAAGCCTGTCTAGAGGCCCCCTATGCCTCTGTTTTCTTGTCCTAAAACTATCTCCCCATTCTTCAGAGTATTTATTAAGACATACTTCCTTCAGAAAGCTTTCTGACTATAGTCCAGAAATAGAATAATTTAAAGAAACCTCCCCCCCGCCCCCCCAAGATCATTCTACCGCTTCTAGATTGCCCCTCCCTCAGTTGGTGCCTTAGTCTGCAAGACACCAGTCTTACTTTAGAACTCAGTCCTCTTTCCGGTGGAACTCAGTCATCTTTCCAACAGCTTTAAATAATTTATTTAAAGCATTGTCATTTTAAAAAGAATCACCAGGATTTCCGTTTTGTGTTTTTGTGACAGGTCTGCTCTGCTTTCTTGGTGTCTTGCCCCATTCTCCAATTAACAGTCCAAAACTTTGATTAACCTTGGGCAATGGACTACTACATGACAACTACGCCTGGAGCAGCTATACTTAGCGCATGGCTCAGGCACAAAAGCACTCTACCTGCTGAGATGGTGCCAGAGGGATGTCAGCTAGAGAGCCAGTTTGGCTTCATGTGTAAAGTACTTCTGAACTTGAACTCAGTACAACTGCTTGATTGTTGCAGACTCTGCAAAAGATGAAATCAAAAAAGATAAAAGGCTACATTTTTTACTGCAAGGACTACTCCCTACTTGTACAATCCTCTAAAAAGAGTTCTGTGCTTGCCTATCTCAGACTGCAGGTATGTTTGTATGACTAACATTTTGCAAAATTCTATATTCCACAAAAGACAAATAAAATGCAATTAGTTTTATTATTAATCTTAATAAAGAATAGGGCAAACAGCTTAGAATCAAAGATGGTAAGTTTTTAAACACTTGTCTGATGCCAGTTATCAGTCACGAGAGATTGCTATTTCATAGATTTTAAGGCCAGAAGCAATCATTAAGTTTATCTAGTCTGCCCTCCTGCATAAAAACCACCACTGATTTCACATAGCGATTCCTGCATCTAGTTCAAAAACTGGTAGCTTGAATAAGAACATATCTTTTAGTAAGATTTCCAATCATGAATAAAAGATTCCAAGTTATGAAGAATTTACCACAGCCCATGGCTATATGTTCTAGTGGTTAATTACTCTTAAAAATTTGCACTGTATTTCCAATTTGAATTTGCGTAGTTTCAATTTCCAGACATTGGACTTTGTTAAGCATTTATCTGCAGCATTAAAGAGCCTTCAAGTACCCTATCTTTGCTCTGTATATGCATGCAGCCATGCACTGCTTGTAGCTGCTAGGGGATATGGAGCACAGGGATGGTAAAAACAAAGGGGGGAAAACATATCTTTAAGACTGTACCCTCTCTCAGAAAAGTTCTGTCAGGCTAAATCAGAGGTTAAGAAACAAGATGAGAGGGAAGCAGTCTGACCTAGAGAAGTAATGAAACACTGCACAAGCATAAGAATAATTATGCACCTGTGTTTATACTTATAAATGCAAAGATCTACATTAATGCACGATGGTTGACATTTTTAGCTGCACAATCAAAACCACAGCTACATACACCCTCTTGCATATATAATATACATTATTTCTGCAGAGTGTGTTATGTTTAATACTTTAATTGATGCATGTTGTCGCATTTTTGCTGGAAAAACATCTAAATTTGTGACCTTTGCCTAATTATAGATGTCAATCATAAAATCTTGTTGAAACTTTGTTTCTGTGGTTTCTACACATACATTTGTAGGTGCCCATACTGGAATGAACAAGCATATTTAAATGCAAACAGATGAAATCCTGTATCTAGTGATCAAGCACTGAAATGCAGGCGCAATGCATTGTTGTTTAATTTTACATATATGCATGCATATCTGGGGATCTGATCATTATTTTGTACTATTGTAGCACCTAAAAACCCCAACTGAGCCCCCATTTTTCAGTGCACTAAGACACTCTCTGTCTCGAAAGAGCTTCCAATCTAAATAAACACAACATACAACAGAGAGAAGAAGGATACACCATACATATGTGCAAACAGCAGGATGATCAGTCCCCTTAAGTCCATCCTATGTGTTAAAAGTTAAGAAAATAAACCTCCCTTCTACTTTCAGGCACTTAACTTCAGTATCATTAAACCATGCCTCATTATACAATCAAAAACATTCACACTCATTGGAGTCTAGCATGTTTTTTCCCCATTTTCCCCTCTATTTGAGTTTTAGAGCATCAGAAATCAGAGGCCCTTTTTACCAGGGAGGAAAAAGAATTCAATGCTTTTCATTAACCTTTAAAAAGCCACTTTTGAGCTCGAAGTAACAATGAGACATCTAAGTCCACAAAGTAACTTTCAGAATGTTATAAAGGACATATAAACAAGGGCTTAAATTTGAAGAGCTCTCTCAAATAGTTGCTAGAATTTACCTTTTAGAAACACAAAAGAGAATGTGTACTGATAACTGCCCAATGATCATATCTGTCAATATACTAGCTGTTTTATAGTTATTGAATTAGAATGAAGAAGACCGTGTAAAGAAAAAAAGATTGGCTCTTCATGACTTTTTTGAGATAATTTTTAGAGGGCAACGAATCACCCATTTCTCATCTATATTTGCCAGTTAAAAACAGAAGTATTTTCCAAAAGTCAGCACACATGAAACTAAGATATATAATCCACGGGCTCCAAAGGAGCATGCTTGTCTAAACCTTTTCAGGGGCTCATGACAATAGTGACTCAGCTAAAACAGAGTGTTTGAGTATTGCAATGCACTGTGGCTGTGGTAAACAAAGCATACTTTAAAAAAACTACCTCATTTGTTACTGAGCTGTCACTCAAAACTGTTAGGCTTCTCCACAGCACATAAACATACCCACATCGGGCGGGGGAGGGACAGGGGTGGGTGGGGAGATGACAAGGATGACTACTCATTCTATAAGAGGCATACTTCTAAGCAACTCAAATTTACCTTAACTTTAAGTATGACTGGCAAAACTGAAGATAATTTTAGCACCTACATAAAGTTTTTTTTAAACTGTTGCAACAGATACCAGTAGTTTGGTGAACAACTTGAACGAAGATCTTTTGTTAAATGTTTTTGTACTGACCATTACTTCTGCTAAGATTTTGTACTAAAAAGCAGTAAGCTTACTAAATAGAAATTTAGCCAAGAATATACCTTATATTTGCTTTTAAAAAAACATTTGACAGGACTTATTTTACAGTAGTGCTTAGAACAATTGTTTTGCCTTTGGTAAACATAAAAATTGGTTTCTATGTGATTATATTCCCTCCATTTATCCATAAATGTCTGTTGCATATTCTTTATATACACGTGGTACTGAGAGGTATTTCAACACAAAAATATTCAGACATACTATACATCAGTCATAAGTACTTTCATAATTACAGTGTATACACAAAAAATGTTAAAGACATTAGTTTTCAAAGTCAAGTTAGAAAATCTAAGAATTTAGGTTGCCCATGCAATCTTAATTCTGCCTTCTTGTGTGTATGCATTATAATATAGTCTTTGATTACATGATCACATACTATTTTTAACAGGATCATTGCCTCATTCAGTGCAGAGAAGATGGACTACACTCACAGAATGAGTCAGCTGTTCAATACTTCTTTTTATCCTGTAGTAGTGGCTCCTGCATACCATCCACAGCCTTCATTGAACAAAGAATTACTACTTTCCTCATGGTCTTTTCTAGGGTATTCATCATGGTAGTATCTGACTGAATGCCTCACTAACAAATGAATTTATCTCCACTGTGAGATAAGAGCAATATCCCCAGATGGGGAAAATAAGACAGAGATTTGCCTAATGCCAGACAAACAGAAGTGTTGAGTGTTCCCACTGCAAATAAAGTGGATGCTTCGCACTCTGTCAGTAATACAATGTGGTCTGGAGGTATCAGTATAGGGTTAGGAATCCTAATTCTGTCTATCAGGCTCCAAGTGTTTCAAGTTGAGCACCCATAATATAAGAAATACATCAGAAGCCCCTTGCCAAAATTTTGGTTTATGTGACTTGTGTAACATCACATATGAAGTTTGAAACAGAGGCAGTGAGAAAACTGTTCTTTCATATGGCATTCACCTGCCTTGAACATGAGATCATCCTCTCTCTTCTTGCAGTCTCTTCCTTTCTTCTCTAAATACCTTTTCACTTCTGCAACAAATGAGGCAAAGATCATACAAAATGCCTCACACAAACTTGATTCATTCTTATACACTGAATAAAGGAATGCTCTTGTAAAAAAAAAAAAATAGTATGTCATCATGTAATTAAAGACTATCATAATGCATACACACAAGAAGGCTCAATTAAAATTACACAGGCAGCTTAAATTTAGACACTTTTTAACCTTTCAGCTGTTTGACTCTGCAACCTAAATAATATTCTTAACAGTTGTGTGTGTGTAATTTCTTATGACTTTTTTTTTTTTAAGTAAAAACAAAAGTATATGCAAATACGACAATCCCACTATTGTACATCATCTGCAGAGTTTGAACCCTAAACCTTCAAAACTGCAACACCCCTTGAGTTACAGGATTAGTTACATTACCTGGCAGTAACAGAAGGTTCTTATCCTGGGTGATGTGGGGGACTGGGCTATGTTCTGGGCCCAGAGAAAGGGAAGGGAACACAGCCCAGCCTACCTCTCTCTTTCCTCACTTCCTGGGGGAGGTTATCTGCTCCCTCGGCTCTCAATGTTGCTGTTGCTGCTTATTTAACATGTTAATAATACAAACAACTGAAGAGATATGCAGATTTGAAAAGTTTCTCAGACAAATCAGAATGGAATTTCAGGGGACAAAGAAAAAACACTTCTCCAACCCCACAGCTTTCTCCTTACCAAATGTCAAAGGTGTTACAGCATCTCAAAATAGACATGATTTTTTTTACAGCTAAAAGTTTTAGGGAAAGTCACTGCCCAGCCCCCCTATATTTATGTTTGTTATTCTTTATTATTATAGAATCGTAAGACTGGAAGGGACCTTGAGATGCCATCTAGTCCAGTTCCCTGTACTCATGGCAAGATGAAGTATTATCAGTGTTCAGCTATACCATCTCCTTATGTTTATATAGGAACAAGCTGCCTCCTGTTTTTTTATTTCCACGAATTAAGCAACTCAGGGACCAAGTCCCCTCTTAGACAGTTGGAGCTGTCACTTACAATACACACACAGGGTCAGAGAAACCTTTCAGCAACAACTAGGAATTATTTGCTCCCCTTGTCTATGAATAAAAGAGCAAGACTGCACTGTGGGGCAGGGGCTGACTTTTTGTATTCGGATCACACCTAGCGAAATAGGATCCTGACCCTACTCTGTGGGGAGGGGGACACTGTAATGCATATGTTTATTAATATTAACAGCAGCAGCAACGGGGAGGCTAAACAGAGAGGGAAAGCGGCCATATGGTGAAGGTCTCCTCCACACAGCCATTGTGTGCTCCGCAAAAAACCTACCCAGACAGTGCCCATAAAGGGAAAAGGGGTGGAGCTGGTTCGCCAGCCACCCTAAATGGCATGTTATCACCACAGACACCCTGAGATCGGGATTAAAACCCAGTAGCCAAGGGAGGGATGACACGATCGCCCCTCCCCCGCCGACAGAGCCCCGCGGGGTTGTCCCTGCCGGGCGGGCCTGCACGGGCCGGGCAAGGAGAACCCCCCCTGCAGCGAGAGAGCCCCGGCTCCGGGGCAGCGGGCAGCCACCCACGCAGCCAGGGCCGGGGTTATCCACCCCGCGGATCGTGGGGAGGAGGGGAACCACCCCCCGCCCGGACTCTCCTATGGGTCGCCGAGCTTCTCACGGCTGCGGCAGCTGAACTTTCACCGCTTCCGAGGGGCTGTTCCGGCCCCAGGCCCGGACTAGAAACCCCGCCCCCCTCCGGCCTGGCGGCGCCAACGAGGAAGGTGCGGAGTGAGGAGAAAACCCCTCCCGGCCCCGGTCACTCACCGTCCGCGCGGCGGCTCTGTCCCAGGCAGGGCTCCGTGCGGCCCGGCTGCCGGCCGCTCCTGCCTCCAACCGCCGCCCGAGCGGCCGGGCACGCGCGCAGGGAGGGAGAGCGAGCGAGCGAGCCCCTCCGGATTCAATCCGGTTCCGGGATGAAAAGATCAGAGTGCGCGCGCCAACTCCCCCTCGGGACTGGCGCTGCCGGCGGCTATTTTCTCCCCCGGGTTCCATGCAGTGGGGCGGGGCGGGGCGGGGCGCCGGTGACGTTATGACGCACGCTGGAGAGGTGGGGGGAAAGGGACGGATGGAACGTCCCACTGGATAAGGGGAGCGCATGTGCGTCAAGTACCTGGATGTTACCCCACCGCCCTGTGTGGGCTGCTCTGGGGCTGCGCCGCTCGGTTCCCGCCCCGCCTCTGGCGGGGACTCGGGACAGACGCAGCGAGTGCAGGTTGCGCTGGGGGTCGATGGCAGTGGGGGCGGGGCAGGTTTAGGTTCGTCACGCCGCGGGGGCGCTGCTACCCGCCGTGCTGAGCGCAGCGGCCCCGCGTGCTTTGGAAGCCGGACGCCGGCTGCAGAGGGGCGGAGCCCCCCAGGCTGCGGAGCGGTGCCTTGCTGTGGGAATGGGCTGTGTTCGTCTGACGGGCTGGCTGGTGTTTTGCACGGGCCCGTCGGTCGGTGTGACCGGGCACTGGCCCTGGGAGAAGAAAATGTTTTAAACGTAACTTATTGTCACTTTAAATCCGTTCCAAAGCAGGAGGTGAAGTAGCTGGAATGAATTAAATTCTGCCCCCATGGGAAAAGCCAGGGGGAGCAGAGTGGGCCTGTAATCCGCTGCCGAAGGCACACTTACATCACGCCTGACTTCTGCATGTGTTTGTCAAAACCCTTCTTCAAATTCTCTGGCCATGGCTCAGGCCAACCCTTACTAGAGGGTCAAATCCAGAGAAATTCTGGACACCTGCAGTGAGCTGTGGATGCTGAGTATCTCTCAGGATTTAGCCCATAGCTGATAAGTGCATTATAAGAAATACAGACTTGGACCCATGGATTTTTATTTAGAACATAACTTCTTACTTTTTCTCCTTCTCAGAATAACAGACACAGAGAAGACATGGGTCTAATAATAGGGAGCACTGCCAGCTTTACCTGTAATGAATATTTGCAAGTTTGCCAATATTTACATAAAGTCTTGATCCTGCATTCAGATTCTTGTGGAGAGATCTTTGTTCCTGCATAACTCTGATTACAGGATCAGGACACAAGTATCCTGCATATAAGCTCAAGAAGAGAGGCAAGGAGCCAGTCCTTGCTATCTGCAAAAGCAAAAAAAAAAAAAAAAATCCTTTAAACTATGCAGCAGACAACTAAAGAGATTCCCAAGAAGCTGATGAAGTCCAACTCTCATTTATTGGCCCTGTATCTTTATTTGGGCTGGTGCACCCTATGGGAGTTTTTGTAGTCCTCCTATCTCCAGCTGGGAGTGTGAACTGAATTCTGTGTCTAGTTTGAGATCAACCTGGCTAAACGTTAATTCTTTAGTACTGTGTGCATTTGTGTACAGCAATGGTTTCCAACCTTTTTTCATTTGCAGACCCATAAAAAATTTCAAACACAAGTGTGGCTTACTTTTTAAATCCTATACAGACCCCAGGTTGAAAACCACTGTTATATGGTAATAACTTTTTGCAAACCTCTTAGAGAAAGTCTGCAGACTCCTAGTCCACAGACCACAGGTTAAAAAACATTGGTGTACAGAACTTATGCTTCCAATTTCCAGTGTGCTGTGGCAGGACTTTTATTGTGATAGTGGGTCTCCTTGTTCTAATTACTTTTTTGAGTAGGGAGAATAATTTTCAAGTACATGGACTTTTTGTTCATGCCCTTGGCTGATCTCACCCGTAGATGTTCAGTCCCCAAGGGGAGAATCCACCCTTGCATTAATACATTAGTGGATTTGCTCATGCTCAGTAAGCTCTTGCCCTTTACTCCACCAATCAACATAATTTCCATGAGCATGGCTGCGGTTTAGGGTGATCAGGCTGGATGGAATCACACAGTTGGCATTCTGTGGTTACTAAAGAAGAGGTGGTACTCCTTCAGCACAGTATGCAGTGTATTCCAGTACTTCATGGTCCAGAAGGCCTATGAGGGTTCTGTGAGTAAGCAACTGTGGAGGCAGTTTTCTGCTGGCTCAGGTCCAAAATGAATGAAACTTCATTCTTTATATGCTTGGGCCAGTATTGTTTTGCATGTGGAACTCCTATTAAAATCAGTGGGAGGTTGGGGTGTGAATTAAGCAAAATCTAATTGAGTCTCAGGCCAAATGCCATCCAGTTCTTTCTACAAGTCTGAAATAAAAACTCTGATCAAGTGTCAAGCTGTTCAGTTGTGTGTGCAGGCTCTGAGAAACTCCTGCAAATTAGTAATTGGTTGTGAGTAAAATGTTAGATGTTTCCAAGCCTACAAATAGGTTCAAATTATTTGCCAAGAACTAGTCTTCTTACATGTCAATTGTTCCCATAAATTTTAAAATATATAAACTATCTCAAGTTGCAAGTAGATATAAATACCCAAGTTCGGAAGAGTTTTTCTCTTGCAAGAATTTGTGCATGAGAATTGTGTGTACACCAAAAATATTTAAAGTTTTGGTGAGTGCTGTAAATATGAAAATAAGTGCAAATGCTTTCAGCACATATTTGCAACAGATTTACAAATATGTAAGTATTTCATTTAGCAGGGTATAAAATTTAAGAAGTTTTGGTATTGAATTCTGCCTGCAGATCTGCACATGCAAATTCCACTGTTTGCATGCACAGATCTCAGAGGGCAATATATATAAACAACAGAGACCTCATACTAAGTTCAAAATACACATCAACGGCCAACTTTTCAAACAAAGGCACACCGGATGATTTGTGTCCCCCTCCCAATTTTTTTTTTAAAATCCCACATGGTGGCACTTCACAATCCTTTCCAGCAAAGCTCATCTGCTCCTATTAAAAAACATCAAGCAGTAAAACTGGAGTTCATTTTGTAATGTCATAGGATAGCAACAATACTAATACTAAGCCTCGCAGCATTTGGCATCCTGACATTATAAGAGAAGTGGTTTGAGAAGCTCCCATGACCTGTTAGATTTCTCTTACTGTTGCCTCAATGCATTCTGCCTTTAATCATGAAAGACCTGTTTGCTTGTAGGAAGAAATGGTATTTTAACTCTCTTCTACGTTACTATTATGACTGAGTCAGGGTCCCTGCTTTCAACACAATTATTCCCATGCCCACTTATAATAGTTAAAACTTTTAATGTAGACAGCAAACTGCCAGCTGGGTTTCAATAGCAAATCCTGGCCTGTCCAGTGTTTTAACACTTACAGGGATGGGATTAGGTCTAGACTACTAATTTTGAGCATGATGTAACCATATCCCTTGAGTCTGTCAAAAAGTGTCACGTAGCAAGATACAAAGGATTAATGCTCATCTCAAAGAATGCAGAAATTTAATTTCTTCATGTACTTCAAAATAAAATGTGCCACTGAATGAAACTTGTCTATTGGATTGGAAGAGTAGAACATTGATGACTTTAATGATCCTGCAAATGATACTTTTGATACCATCGTAGTCACTGAAACAGAAGTAGGCCTTTCATGACTTCTACCAGTGACTCAGCATCAACTTCAGTCAGAAACAGTTTGTTTATCTTTGAGGCACTAGCCCATTGGTGATTATGCCATAACAATTGGGGTGGCCTTTTTCAGTGGAGTAGGAGGATGTGAAAAATATCTGGGTTTTTTAGGTAGGGGAACATGTCAAGTCAGTGGTAAATTAAAATACTCCAAAAAACATAGGTTCTCAGCATGCATTACTTTACCAATCCATAATAAACTGTACTGCTTATTATGAAAATGAACATTAATGTGTGGCCTCATTAATGTGTGGCCTTCAATTGAATCAAAAATAAAAATCATAAACGTATAAAATAAATGTTAATCTGAGATCGGCACCCTATTAGGCCTCAAGACCCTTGCTGTGTCTTGGATCAAATATTGTAAAATGGGGGAATCAGCTAATCATGATGCTACTTCTGAGTTATGAAAATGTGACATAGTCAGCTGAACTTGCATAGGAGGATATGCTCTTCTTGACTGAAGCAAAAGTGTTCCAAAGACTCCAGTTATAACTAAAAATGCCATTAGCAGTCCTCCAAGGATCAGGGTTTCAACTGGTGGAAGTTTTCCTTTATCTGGGGGGAAAAAACAGAGAGGATTTACAAAGGAATTCCCTGTCATCAAATCCATCTGATGATATTATTACTTGGGACAGAAGGTGTTTTTCCAGTCTTAATGGTGTAAGAATTCATTAGGATCCAATTCTGAACAACATTTACATAGCACCGTTGAATGCATAAGCTCCAGAAGGCAGCAAAAGTGAGGGGCACTAGACTCACTTATCTTGGGGATGGTTAGGTTTGATGTGTAATGGCAGGAAGAAGGAAATCACACCTGAAACTCAGGTTCAAGCAGCTTGTTGGGGGTGAAACATAAATTAATGTAAATGATCTCCCCATCTTCTACACTGCATATCATCAGCCTTCACTATCCCTTCTGCTTGCAGGTGGCATATGGTGTGTTTAATGGAGGTGAGGAAAGGAACACGTTTCTGGTCTCGTTTTTAAATTAAACAACAGAAAGTCTGCTCCTTCTCTTCCATGTACTGATTGCTATAGGGGGGAGGTGATTATCTTGATCTAGTAGGTCATTTGTCCTACCGTTTCAGACCTGTTAGCTACTTGAAATCTTCAGACCACTAGGCCCTTTCTGAATTTTTCTATCAGGAAAGAATTGATCTCTTTGCTGAGAAGTTGGGGAGATGATCAGAATGGTTAATTAATTCTCTGATATAATCCCATGTGTGGCAACTGGGTTGGGCAGAGTGTTAGGGCTGGATTCTCCTTTCAGTTACACAACTTCTACAATGGTGTAACTGTGGTAACTAACCTGCGTCTGACGAAGTGGGTATTCACCCACGAAAGCTCACGCTCCAAAACCTCTGTTAGTCTATAAGGTGCCACAGGACTCTTGCTGCTTTTACAGATCCAGACTAACACGGCTACCCCTCTGATATGTGGTAACTATAGTGACTTTGATGGAATTACTCCTGATTTACCACAGTGTCAGTGACCGAAGAATCAGGTCCTCTGACTCCACCGCTCTGAGGAGCTTGGTGGATAACTGATTGGACATCGCTGTTTCCAGGGGACCTCTCCAGCTCAGGACAAAGATTAGCTTTTAAGGGTATGTCTCTACACAGAAAAACAAAAAAACCAGACAAAATCATGGCACTGTCAGAGCCCAGGTGTAGACTTGGGCTCATGCTACAGCACTAAAATTAGCCATTCTGACTTGGGCTCTGATGCCCAGGAAGGAGGGTGAGTTTCAGAAGCTGAGCTCCGGTCCAAGCTGGAACATCTACGTGGCTATCTTTAACACCGTAGTGCAAACCCCACAAACCAAAGCCTGTAGACTGGGGTTCTGAGACTTGCTGCTGCAGATTCTGTAGATTCAGAATTCTGCTGTGTAGATGTGCTCTCAAGCTACTGAACAGTCAGATCCCTACAGCGGGCTGACCACAGCCACTGCTCCTGTGGTGCGGGCTGACCGCCACTGGTGGTTAACATGGCCCTGTTGTTTCTACTCCAACCCCAGACTCCTGGTCTGATGGTGGCAGCTGCTGCTTAAGTCACTCCAGCCCCCACCATTGCTCCTGAGTAGGGGCTGAGAGCTGCTCCAGCCTTGCCACTGTAGCAGGCTAAAGCCAAATAAGTCACGGAGGTCCACTGAAGTTACAAAAGTAAGGTAAAGCATAGATTGACATAAAAACATAGATTTACTTAATCACATAAATAAGAAAACTCATATTTATGGTTTCCATTGCAGCTCACTCATAATAAGGCATAATCATATACGGGTGATGACACAGGGACATTGACTTCTCTGGGAGTTTAAGGGTTCCAGAGCCATCCAGGAACTGGCACATAATAAAAAATAATGTGCATTGGGCAAGGAAGCTAAGTTGTCTGTGATATGCATGAGTTTGAATGTCCTGGATTTTGTGTGTCTAAAAAAAATTTCTCCTGTTAATGGAGTATTTATGATATTTTTAAAATTTAAAATATACCAAAATGGATCACACCAGGCTACAGAAAACATTATTTTTTGAAACATGGCTTTATGAATCAATCACTTATGTTACCTTCTCCATCATCTGCCAGTTTTCGCTTGATAGGACCATAAGAGACTGTGTGAGTAGGAAATGGTGTGGTTTCTCTTTTATTCCTGGTTATTATTCCATAATTAGTACAATTCTGATAAAAAAAGAAATTCCAAAGAGTAAATATCCAAGCCTATATGCATACATGCTCCTCAAAGGGAGGTAAAGAAATTCACACTTAAAACTGTTTGCCTGGTAAACACTGGCCTCTGATTAGATGAAGGAGCAACAGAATAGAGCAATGCTGTTAATAGAGCAATGTTTGAGATGAGCAGAGTCATGTTGCTCCAAGAGAGGGCAGTGATAACCATATACACACATATCATATACTCAGTACTTAAGACAGAGCTTGTCCTGAAGTCCAAAGCAGGAGTATCTGCTATTCAGGAAAGTCATAGTGGAAGACAAACTCTTATCATGTAGGTCACTGGCTCAAATTCCGGTCAGGTCAGTAGTGACCTGATCTTGCAGGCACATATGCTTCTCTTTGCTGAACAGTAGTGTCATTAAGCAAAGTGGGGTTAGCTGTGAGCAAAGCTAAATTGTTACCATCTGGTAGCTGTTCAGTGGCCTGTTAGAAAAGAATTTGGTAGGTTCAATTTTAGTGGACAAGAGTACATATTACAAGAAAAAAATCCCTCACCTGCACTTTGGTACTAACTGGCACCTTTTATGCCTTTCTCAGCAAAAGGACAAAGGATTGATTAGACTTGGAGATGGAACTGCCCTCTCATCCCCCACAATTTAGTGTTAGGAAAGCATGGGAAAGTTTGCCAGTTGCTGATCGTTCTGTACTTATTCTGTGGATAACTTGGGGTGCATTTTCCTCTGCTGCTGAACTTTTACAAGCACCAAAATCATTTAGAAAAACAAAAGGCTCTCTGAAATCTATGTGTTCAAGACAAGCTATCATCTAAGAATGAATTTACAATGATCTGTTCATCTGTGTATATGTATATGTCTGTGTGTATTTATATGAACAAATCATTACAAATAGATACATTCAGTAATAACAATAGAGAGAGGAAGTAATAGGATTCAAACCAGGACATTTGATCACAAACTACAGGGTTCTTGCCTGATACCTTAATGCATAATTTCTAGCTGTACTTATATTTCAGGTCAGGTACTAGGTCCTCTAATAAAGTACTGGATACAGAAGTAAATTGAAATGTAGTTTCTAGACTTCAGAACAGTAAGCACTGGGGTAATAGTTAAAAAGTTTGGGGGGTTGCGACAAGCCCCTGAACCCACTTAGGTACCTACTCACTTTGCAGTCTTGTGTTCTTTCTTTCTTTCTCTCAAACTTTAACAGGTATGGCTAAAGGAATAGGTCCATATTAGCTCATCCAATGCAAAGAAATACTATTCTTTAGCAGAGCCTAATCCCATAAAGGGCAATTTTATATACACACACCAAGAAAGCACAGCTGTGGTTTAGCTTTTGGTGCATTGCAGATGCAAAGGATAGTTGCTGTTATAGTAAGAATGGGTAGCACCCTCTTGGCACTGCAGTAAGAAGTGGATAAATCACAAGTAGATAAATCAGAGGCACTTCTGCCAGCTTTATGAAAGACACAGGGCTCTCAGTACAAAACACTGACAAACTCAGAAGCGAGTAATACTGCTGGGAAGGAGATGTGGCCGGGGTAGCAATAGCACAATGATGCACATATTTAAAAATATTGTTTTGGAAGGTCCTGCACATCCAGAAGGGACAATTTTCAGATATTAATAAATTTGACTGTTCTCATTTTATACCCCAAAATAAACAAAGAGCTTGATCCAGCCAAAATGATCCTTCATGGCTGCTGTCCCATGGAAACTGTACAGGTCCTTTAGTCTTTGCAATCATGGAAGATAATCTCTATTCTCAGGAAGAAATGTCCCCTTTCCTGCAGTCACAGGTCAAATAAGTCATCCTGTACTTTCCCGTTTCCAAGGACAAAATTAGAGGCTTCTCCCAGGCCAAATACTATATTGGCATTCTAGTTATTGGGGATGATGTTGCAGAATTCCACTTAGCAATGACAGGGAATCTCTTGCATTCTTGTGGGAGACTCGGTTCTTCCTCAGTGCTCTGTAATCTGGAGGGCGGGGGTAGGGGAGGATTTAAAAAGCTTATATATCTGAATAGCTGTACAGTTTGGGAGACAAGAATTTAAAAAATAAGGATCAGGATTCAAGAAACCCTTTGCATCCATAACAAAACAAATATCAGGAGGCAGAAATTCTACCCTTTCACGCCCTTGCAACACACTGGGGACTGGACATCCAGGTCAGCTGCAGAGACAAAAATAAAACTCTGTTCATTGGTTGGGCTCTGAGCCCACCAATCCCTCCACTCACAGCTGTGCAGGAAAGTTACTAGGGCTGTAGTTATCCAGGTGGTGCTGTGGGAAATTTGTGAATGTCCTGAGTCATGGGAGTTGTGCAGACCTATAGAAAGAGGGCTGGCTCATTTACAGAAGTCTGCTGCCTCCTGGGTAGATCTGCAATGTGCAGCTACAAAGCCTTTACTTAAAGGCTTCTTTTGCAGGCTGACCTTTCTACTGAGGAACTGGGATCCACATCCTCCCAGCTTGGGTGACCAGATGTTCCAATTTTATAGGAACAGTCCCGATATTTGGGGCTTTGTCTTATATAGGGTCCTATTAGCCCCCACCCCCTGTCATGATTTTTCACACTTGTTGTCTGGTCACCCTAGTCCCAGCCCACATAGGCATTTTCTTCTCGGTCAGGCTTTAAAAAGTCCCAATCCATATATTAGCCTACCAGCACGCACAATTTCATCCTGTTCTAAAACCTGAAAAAAACTGGTTAGCAGTAAAGGACTGCAAAAATCTACCCAACACCAGAGGCCAAATTCAGGCTTGGCGTAAAGGGATTCAACCGCAATGGAGGTTGAACTATGCTATTTCTCTATGGAATTGCAGTTTGTTTTACTGGGTCTGAATTTGGTCAGAAATATTTAAGGCCTGATTCTCTTCTCACTTACATCAGCTTTATGTGAGGGTAAGGCTATTGACTGTAATAGAGTTACTCCAATTTACACCAGTATACATGAAAAGAGATTAAAGGTCAAAAGAGGTTGGATTTTTTTTTTTTTAAAGGGAAGTGTACATTGTTTTCTGGGCATCTTGTAAAAATCAGTCTACATAACTAGGTGCGTAGCAACAAATGACACGTATCAAGAAACAGACACGTACCCTGTATTGTCTGTGGCAGATTTTACTTATGCTGAGCTATTGTCTTGTGTGACTTTCAGACAAAGCATCTGGTTTTATTTGAGTCAATTTCCAAAATGTCATACTGACTTCTTTCTTGATTTCTTTCCTTGCTTGATATGTCTTCCTGGTAGCTTTCCAGATGTAATTTTTGAGGAAACAAACCACTGTGCAAAGTCTTGTTATCATTATGCAGCTGCTGTTAATGCCTAAATATCTACCATCAAAAATCATTCACGCTGATATTGCATTTTGTGCCATAACGTCAGACAAGTTCTGAGCAAACTGTACTATGTCTTCCTTTATGATGTCCAAAAGGTTTCTCTTCTGTTCTGTATTGCGAGCAAAGATATAATCAATCTCCTTGCTAATCATATAAAATTCAACAGCATGGACAGTTTTAAGGAACAGTGTGGTTCTGAGGTGGAATATTATATTAATCCCCTTAGAAAACTTGTCTTCTATGGCACCAGCCCATAAATTGTCAGTTGAATGCTGGTAAATGTCACTTAGTTATAGCTCCTCTAGGATCAACTAATATTTCATGCTTTTTCCTACCACATTATATTATCTGATGAAAAGGATGCAAACTCTGCTATATGTTTTGCTACCATACTGACATGTCTGAATGAAGCAGCAAGCTTCCAGCAGCAGGGCCTCATCTTCCATAGGTGTTTGTACAATATTGGTTACATTGATGGTGCTCTAAAAATAATATTATAAATCAGTCCAAACTATGTGACCTTGCTCAGGCAAAACACTCTTTGGTGTCAATGGGAATTTTGCCTCTGGAAGGTCTGAACAAGGACCACCACACAACAGTAATTAATATAGCACTTCACATTTGCAAATTGCTATACAAACATTGATTTCTCATGACAATGCTGAGAATTATGCAAGTGTGATGGTGTGCAGGGACACACCGTTGTCCTTAGGGAGCAAGGAGGTAAGCTCAGCTCCCCCGCCCTTGGCACAGGAGGGAAGGACTTAAAGATGGGCTACTTGGGAGATTGGGGGGGTGGGGGGGAATGCCAGTGGGAATGAAGTCCACAACCAGAGTTGGAGAACTTGGCTGAAACTCTGGTGGAGGGAGTTTTCTGTTACTCTTTTTTTCTTGGTTAACTTGATTTGATTTCTGGTTATAAACAATATCCTTAAATAAAAACCATGTTGACTGCTCCTGGGTTTGCTGTTTAATCATTCTACCAACTTACACTAAGGATTACTATTTTAATTTTGCAGGTGGGGAAGTGGAGGCAGAGGGCTAGGTGTCTTGCTCAAGGCCACCCATCAAGTGATAGAGATTAGAATTTAGGAGCTCCTGATTTCCAGACCTGCACTCAGTCTACTAGACCACATAGTTTCTTAGGTTGGCCCAATAATAATAAATAATAATAATAATAATAATTAATAACCCCACCCCAATCCTCATGTACACATGGATTTATAAAAAACTTACTGGCTTGCAAACAGTTGCTGTACTCTGACAAATCTGAACTGTGCAGTGTAGGAAAATGTCATTGTAATTGATGCCAACAAACTTGAACATCTGGATCCTAAACATTGCTTCTGCACCTTCACCGTTCATTATTACTGACAGTGTTTCATCTTTGACAACTTGGGGGCAGCTATGTAGGATAAAAGATATAAAATAATTAGCTCTCAAGGGTCATAAATCTTTGGCATTCATCTGTGTTATATCAGACGCTAGAGGAGATTTAGCCAAACAGCAGTGTCAGTCTGATGGCTGGTCTTGTTTGTGCATCCCTCACATTACCAAGGTTAGAGAAAAATGGTAGCGATTTTTTGATAACTAAAAAGGTCTTTGCAACCAAAATAAAAAAATTGCAGAAAAAATTGTTTTGATACACATTTTTTAATTTTTATTATTACAAAAATTTCAAAACAAAAAAAATTTAGAAAAAGCTTCAGATCTGTTTGTTTTCTATGCTCCCCTTCTCTCATCTCTAAAACTATTTTCCCCTGCTTCCTCCCCACTTTTCCAGTGGGGAAAAAAGAAAGAAAATGTGAGTAAAAAACCCATTCTTCCGCTTTTTACTCTCCTTCCCCTTCTCAAGTGTATAAAAGAGGGAAACACATAAAAGTAAGAGAAAAAGAAAAAATCTAAATGAATTTTTTAAAAATTCAAAATGAATTGAAACATTCATTTAAATGTTTTAATTGAAAAAATTCCTCAAGACTAATAAAAATTGTTGCAAGTAGTTGGCTTCAATATAAACACCTTCACAATGTGAATGTATCAACCTCATAGGGTAGGAGAATAAGGCACCTAAACTACAACCTTAATGATGCACAGGAGTGCCATTCTGAATTGAAATATTTTGGGTTTTGGCCAAAATATTTTGGTTTTTCAGGTGTTAAAGTTTTTCAGTGAAACATTAAAATTACCCAAAGATAGCTGAAACTTTTATTAAATATTTTGTTTAGTTGCAAACCTAGTTTTCCATTGAAAAACAGTTTTGATGGACAATATTCAACTAGCACTAATGTGAGATTCTTTTTATTTGCCTTCTGGTTTCTGAGACATTAGGGTACACTTGAGTCATGTTTTAAAGCTTTTTTTCTGCAACCTTGAGGGCTAGAAACTTTCTTTTTTAAAAAAATGATAACTAAGATTTTCACTTTGTCCCTTCACTTCTGGAACTGCAGTTTTAAGAAAAATACCAAATAGAGCAAGACTAACAATAAAATTGCAAAACTTGGCAACACCAAGATTCCTGAAATGCAAACTATGAACTTTGAAATGTGAGTTTTCACACCAGAAGCTTGTTACGAAGAGTTGCTCTCATCCAGTCTAGGAACAGAACTAATAGCATGTGATCTACATGTCCTGTCAAAACTAAACAACACAATTTTAATTTCAAATATCAGATAATTGCATGAATGGCTTGCAAGCCAATCTGCAGATCAAGAATTATTTGTACAAATGTGGAAAATCCTGTATCCTATGCAGCAGACATACCTAAATTGTGTGTGAAGGAGCCCAGAGTTGGGTTGTACTATCCCCCAATCTCGTTCCCCTCCGAGGCCTCTCCAACCACCACAGTATTCCTTGATGGTGTTTCAGATAGAGAGTGACAGAGAGTGTCATTTTAGTTTACACTTCCTCCATGTATTTAATTTTCAGTGTGCTGTAGATTTTTGTATTGAAAATAAGTAAGTGCATTATACAAGCTGTCAGGTTGTTTTAGGAGATAGTTGGGGGTTTCACCATTTCAGGAAGGCGTGGTTTTGTACCTAGGAAGCAGTTGAAACTTTTGGTAATGGAGAAAGGATATATCTCCTCTGTTCCTTCCCCATTTGAGAAGAGGCAAAAATACTTTAATGTGTGAGGAGAGGAGGGTTTGAATTCGTTATTCCCCATCCCAACAACCCATGACCTCAAATAGTTACCCCACTGCACCTTATCCCCGTATCTGTCATTCCATCCAACAATGGAAAATAAGCACATTATCTTGGTATTTCTGCAAAATTATCATCAGTAAAAAAGCTACTGTATTTAAACTGTTCGGAGTCTTCACTGTCACCACCCCACAGAGATGAATTACAGAAGTTTATGCTACTTATGTTACAAGCTGTGTGCAGACTAAAGGCAGATCTCACATTATTGGTTTACATTACCTCACACTTGAAAAGTTTTTCCTTCCCAACTGTATGGTATAGTGTGACACTTTGGGGCTCACCCAGACTGGTGAGATTTTGTTTTTTGTTTTGTTTTTGTTTTTAAATGAAATCTTAGATTCTGGTAAATAACTGCATGGGAATTTAAAATTATGTAACAATTTACATGTCTGCATAATCACATTATACACAGGGCCCAGCTAATGTGTTTGGGATACAAACCTATCCTCTATAAAGGAATATTGAACAGCATGAGAAAGATCCTTTGTTGGTGTAGACCAGCAGTTTTCAAGCTGGATTATTAAATGACCTGGGACCTGCCAGAGGACAGAAAAAAATGAATGTGATAAGAATGCAGATTTTGATCTTCAACATATAATATTCTCACCATCTCCTAGGTGCTTGTGACAAGCTCAAAATACGTTAAGGATTAAACCAATAGTTAGATCAAATTGGTTACGCTGAGTCATGATTCAAACTCTCCAACAGATGGTTGTGTTGTTGAGACCCCATTGCATCCACTTGAAGCATTTCCGCACTGACTTTCAAACTTCACTGAACTATGAGGGCGGCCAAGGAAAATATGTTTGTGTGGGAGGGAAAGGTGAGCAGAAGAAAAGTGGGAGACATAGAAGGACACACTGGAATGTCTTAATCCATCCCCGCAGGTTCTCCAGTTTAACAGGCCTTCTCAGGTCCACCAGAACGAGAACTCCCCTCTCAAATGAAGTTCTCCAGAAGGAGCTATCTCCAGAGTGAAACTTGTCGCTCCTCCTTGAGACATCCTGAGCTGCAAGCATCCCCATCTCCATGATCCCCTGCCTGTAATAAGGGCTGGGACATGGTGGGAGGGGACAAGATGAGGAGGAGCTTTGCAGCTGAACAATGCTACCAGCTCCAGTCCTTTTTTCTGGCAGATTATTTCGCTGGTGAACTTGTGCCCATGATTCACTGTTGATGAAGATCTGATAGAACCTTCGTCAGACTGGACCTCTGTATGCTTTACAGCCACAAAAGGGTAGGGATAGATTACAGGGGCATTATACATAAAGGGGGGGGATGCAGTTGTAAGCAGGGAGCATGGATGGTGAGGAGTATGGATGGGAGCGGATATGGCCAGGGACTCAGAGGTTGTTGAAGGAGCTGTGGAGCAGAGCTGAGGAGCTAGGTTGAGTGGAGGAGCTCTTTGTTGACTCTTACCCTGTCCCTTCTGCCCACTGGTTCCTAGCGCTGCTGAAGAGACCAGTTCTCTGGCCCCAGTGGGCAGCCTTGCTCCCTAGTTTCATAGGCCTCTGTCCAACCACACCGTCCAAACCTATTCCAGCCAGAAAATTATTTTTTCCTTGCTACCTCTTTATTTTATTATCTGTTTTAAAGGATCAAAATAAATTATCATAAAAATGCCTAGTGACTGAAATGTTTCCTCTTCTGTTTTGTGTACCTTCTCTCCCATGTTTGGATAACTGTCAGAAAGTCTCTGTTATACTCACTGTGAAGACCAATGGTTGTACAGATGCTTGCCTTCACTTTCTAGGCACTGTACCTTCACCTGAAAGGGTTTAATCAAGGAATCAAGTGTATTAGGTACCATATTGACTTTGACAAAGATGTTATCCTCTAGGGTTAGAAAGGGAACAGTAGTCCACATATCCTCAAAATTTGGGTCCTTGTACAGCATCGAGACAGAAAAATTCCCATCTTCTATGTTCAGTGTAATGGTTCTGTAAACAACAGTTCAGATCAATCAAGCAATTAAAGTGGCACACACATTATCGTGAGTGTATACAAAAGTAAAGCTAAAACATTTTTAACTGCCATGGTTGAAGTGTTTAATAAGGTCTGCACTCCAGAGAAGCAGCAAGGTGCCCGGTGATCAGGCGTAACCAGTTAGATTACCTACACTCAAGGGCTTGACTCACCATGGGGCAGACCCTGTCCCACACCCTTTGGCTGCTTAACATCATGACAGTAGTGCTGGTTGGAAAATCTTTGACAGAACCATTTTCCATCACAGAATGCATTTGACAATGTTGCAACATCCCATTTTGACATTTTCAGAATTAAACATTTCTATTTTCCATTTGGAAATAACTTTTCATTTCATTTTGTATTGTATTAGAATGGCAAATAAAAATAATGGCAAAATCAAAACAAAATGAAATGATTTTTTTTCAGAATTTTCTTTCACTGAGAATTTTGAAGAGTTTTTGGATTTCCTTCCTAATTAGAATGAAGACACAAAATCCTTCGCAAAATGGAATTTGCATTCTGCCATACAGCTCTACTCTCCAGTGATGCAAAACAGCTATACAGCCAATGGATCTGACTCACTAAGGATTTTCCCTAGCCAGGGGAATCCCCAGATGGGCTGAGCTGCTATACTGGTTCCTATGCCACTATCCTTCTCCTCAGTGCAAGGGGGTGTTTCTGGAGGAAAGCAGATAAGCCCCAATTATCTCTGATGGTCAAAATGATTCTTTGGGGCCACTGATAGCCAGGCATAATTTTGAGCAGCCTCTGATCTTCTTCAGTTTGTGGCAGAATCTGGCCCATCCCATGGTTGTCTCCGAGATCGGGTTAGCAGAAAGGTGATTAAAAGCTACCTTTGCATCCCCATTCCAATGGTCTTGCCCTGATAGGGTGACCAGATGTTCCAATTTTATAGGGACAGTCCCAATATTTGGGGCTTTTCCTTATATAGGCTCCTATTACCTCCCACCCCGTCTCAATTTTTCACACTATCTGATCACTCTATGCCCTGAAAACAGGTTAGTCAGATTTGGGGATCTGGGGCCATGTGCACAGACTCCACAGTATTCTAGCTAAGACTCAAACCATAGCTATCATAGTATGAGCCAGGAAGGCCAAGCCAATATGAGTTGTGAAAGTGTGTCTGAGCTAGAAATAATTCTTAGTGTCTCTTACAGGGATTCCTCCATTTTTTCACACTATTGTTTCTGGATTTTTCCCTTTTGCCTTCAGAGGTCCTCTTGTTTGAGGAAACAGACTCAGTTATTTCAAAATAACAAAAAACGGGCTGAAAGAGAACATTAGTAAAAAAGTATTCTTTTACCCAGGGTGGTGCTGGGGCCCTGTGCTGCTGGTGCTGCTGTCTTTCAGAAGACACACAAAACTGAGGTGTCGAGCCTCTAATGCAGCAAAACACTTATTACAAGCTCAAGTCCGACTGATGTCAATGGGACTTGAACACAAGTTAAAAATTTGCTTTGTGTGTAAGTGCTTTGCTGAATTGGGGTCCTAGCATGGTCGTTTTTCACAAGAATAGGCTGTTAGCCCCAGTGTCCTGTCCAGTTTTCATCTCTAGTATTTAGGGGTGAAGTGATTAATCTAGGCCCAGATCCACTTACACGCTGGGGTTACCCTGGCAGCTGGGAGTGTGTTTCTGCATGCCAGCTGACTCAGTCATGCCTCTCATCTGTTGCTGGTACTTCCCCTATCTTGGCTGACATTGTGCCTTGTGGCCCCAGAATTCATTTCTTCTTCTCTGAATTCTGGGCTGGTAGTGGATGGGTCACTAGCAGCAATCAACTGAGCACCATGATGCCAGTAGCATACTGAAGCAATGATTCAAGAGCTCCTCCGTCGATGAGGCCTAGATCGCCAGAATCCCAATTAATTTAATAATGATTTGTATTACTGTAGTACCCAGAGGATCCATTGTATGGACATAAAGAAAGACAGCCCCAGCTCTGAAGAGCTTACTGCATAAAACAGACAAGACAAAGGAAGTATTATTAGTCCCATATTTTAGTTTAACAAATGGGCAGCTGAGGCACAGAGAGATTAAGTGATTTGCCTTAAATCACCCAGGAAGTCCATTACAGAGCCAGGGACTGGAGAGAAATCTCTGAGTTCCAGTCCAATCTCCTAGCCAAAAGAGCATCCTTCCTCTCAGTAAATGTGCCCCAGCCACTATTACTATATATTATGCAGCCTACAAAAGATTGGCCCTGGTTCTTCTGGATGAAACAAGCAATGTGAAACTAGACAAATGAAAAGTGTGTACACCTTCTGGCTTAATTTGCCTTTGTTCTCAATGGAGCTTTATACCAGGCAATTTAATAGTACAAGCTAGAAAACAAAAACAAAAAAAACGGAGTTACCTGATGTCAACACTGATTTTATTCTCTTCGTTAGGTTGTTGTACCATGTAATTAACAGGGTATCGACAAGCAAATGTGATATTGATAAAGGTCCTTGTAATTATATCAGAGAAGTTGCTTTGTATAGTGTTGATAAAAACAATGTGTGCACCATCAGAAGCCTGAAAGATAATACAAAATATAGAGAGTTTTTGCTATTTCGGTATGAAGAACCTAATTTGCATAATACGCTGAACACTTAGGGATGCAAGTATCGCTGTATATTCTGGAACTCCATTAAAAGTAATTATTATTATTAGTTAATTAAGTTTATGGCACAGTACAAACAGACACCACTCAACAGCTCCTGCCCAGAAGACCTTATAATCTAAAGGTATGGTCCTGCCTCTGCATTCAGATATGATAGTAGGTGTGTGGTAACGGATATGCAGGACTTGGAGACATGATTGTCATCATACAAGGAGACCCAGTAATAGACTTGCAAGCTGTGTATAGGCATATGATAAAGAATGTTCATGGAGGTGGAGCGCTAGGTGTGTCTGAAGACATTGTAATGCCTGGAGGCAAACCACGATTGTAAGCATGGGAGTGCATGTTCTCCTGGAGGCAAATTAATGAGCATGGAGGTTCCCATGCATTTTCCTAATACAATTCTGTTGATGTCTAAGGGGTTGCATGGGATTTTATTCATGGCAGAATTTGGCATTTTATTATTGCTGGGGCTTTCCAACCTAAACTGCATATGTACAGCAAATCTTTGCAATTGCTCAGATGCACCCCTGGCAATGTGAGCTTTTTGATCAGTGCCAGTTAATGTCTGACAGGGAAGTTATACTTTAACACATTAAGTGTTAGTAATATTTTTACTAGTGAGCCCACATTACTAATATTAATCATTCAGACAGCATGTATGATTGGTGTTGGTGCTACAATGTTCTAGGAACAATTTGTGGCAGCATCAGTCTTGCTGAATGTGTGAGAGAATAACCAGAAACTACGACTGAGTAGTAGAAATGGAACATACAGAGAAAATACCAAATTGTCTGATTCAGAGTTAAACATTTGAGTTATTCTGCAGCTGTAATCTGCCACAGCTGTAGCACACAGAGAACCAAACATGCTATTCAAAGGAAGTAATACAACTACTTCACAACAACAGCATCTTGAGCATATTACCATTCTAGTTCCACAGTCTGTGAAATTGATTTTAATGCTGAATATGTAGAAGCTTCCTGTCTCAGTACCATGGCATTCTGGGTCGTTGAGGTGTAAATCAGAGATCTGGAATGAAATCATTATTTTTTGTATATTTATCACACTTTTAGCACCAGTTTATTGCATCATTGCCTAATCCATACACTATTCTGGGTTTTAAGACATAATGTTTCACCATCAAATAGTATAACAAAGAGGAGACTATTAACCTTAACTACTCAGAGTAAAAAAACAAAAACAACCCTCCCCCGCACAACCAGATGACCAGACTCTTTAGGAAAAAGAACCTGATTCTGTTCTCACACCAACGTAGGTGAGATCAACATCAGAGTCTAAAATACTATGGGCCAAATTATGCACAAGACTTTCAGCATGTTACGGTGTGACTGTGTAATGCTTTCAGGGTGCTGGGGGGAGAGAAAGCTGAGCAGCAGCAGTTATTATGTCTGTCCTAACGGTGAGGCAAGTGTTCCCTCAGCATTGCTCTGCTGGCCCAGGGTCCCAATCCAGCATTGCTGTGATGACACTGGGCCGTGACCACAATCTCTCTGGGGCATACAACACTCCAGGAAGTTAGGCAGTAGCATTGTGGCTATTTCCCACAATGTTGTACTGGAGAACTGTGGAGGATCAGTTTCTTGTGTTTTCTCCTCTCTAATCTTCCACCCCTATCCAGGGCAGGTATAACAGAACCCTGCAAGTTTGATTTAGATGACTCCAATATAAACTTTGCTCCTTTTTTGTTATCGCTTGTGCTGCCAACACTGCTTTCTAATGTAATGCCAGCATGCCTGACTTTTCATGCCAATTTGTGTTGTCAGCTGAAGGCAGGCAAGCAAGTCTCACAGGTCTCCTAGCAGCTCCAGGAAAGTGGTGGCAAAGACTACAGCAAGACATTACCATACATATCTTCTTTTCATTACCATACATGTCTTCTATCTCTCTGCCTCCCCCATTCCAGTCACTAAGTAGAGCAATCCATCAACAAGCAATAAAAAGCAACAAACGTGAACAGAGTTTTCATAATAACTCAGCAAATTATGCAGTAAAGTGAAAATATCTTAACTGCCATCGAATTTCCCCTCTAGTGTTGCTGAAAAATGCAAGCATTCTGCCTGAATAACGATGAAAGGGACTTTTTAAAATGGTAACCTGACTCTTAAGGAAATATCTCTCTCTTGCAATACAGGACATAATGTTAAATACTTGATGGTTTATGTAAAAGCTTAAGGGAACACCTACATGACATATCCCTGTGCATAAGCTGCATGCCAATCTGTTACAAATATTGATAGACACACAATGGGGCCAAGTGTTCATTTCAAGCTCTCTTGTTTCTGAGTGTTTGTGACATTTGATCGTAGGGCATGCCCCCACCAAACTCAACAGTGAATCAGCAATAAGATCCCTGGATTGCAAACTGTTGAAACCGTGGGGGAGAAATGTGCTCTCTTGATAGAAGGAACAGTCAGAAACTACTGCCAATCCCTCCTGACATTTCAGGAATCACGATTTGAAAAGAGAAATAATTGCTCTTTCTGGAAAGAGCTAGTCATAAACAGATAAGAAAAGTTAATAGCACAGAAGTACTTTATATCTCTTTGACTATAAAGGGTTAACAAGTTCAGTAGGCCTGGCTGTCACCTGAACGGAGAACCAATCAGGGGACAGGATACTTTCAAATCTTGAGGGAGGGAAGTTTCTGTGTGTGCTGTTAGTTTTTGGTTGTTGTTCACTCTGGGGGCTCAGAGGGACCAGATGTGCAACCAGGTTTCTCTCCAATCTCCCTGATACAGGCTCTTATAAGTTCAAAATAGTGAGTA